>NW_010408640.1:69948-85521 GCF_000710305.1 Buceros rhinoceros silvestris | reverse complement strand
TGGGGAAGCCCCAGACTGGACTCAGTGGCAGATGGCAATGGGATTCAGGAACTCAAGAATTGAGATCAAACGCAGAATGGACAAAGTCCTCCTCGTACACTGTCCATCGAAGGAGAGGCCTTGACCCTTGTGATCCCTCAGCTTTATACTGAACACGACATATAATGGGACAGAATACTTTGTTGGTCAGTTTTGGGTCATCTGTCCTGCCTGCTCCTCCCCATAGGTGCTACTTTTTTTACTTACTTACAACCCTTTCACTTACAGCACCCCAACACAGCACACCAGCTTTAGCAGTGACCTTGTTTTCTATAGGAGCAAGTGTAAGCCAGAGCCTTTCTGCACACCAGTCCCTGGAAGAACTGTAAACATCAAGTGCTCTCACTCCTGGAAGCAGACACTGTCTGCAAAACTATGCCGTTAACTTCAGACAGCGCAGTCACTTAGAAGAGACTGAGCTGGAAAGTGAAACCACTGAATGGAGAATTAGTTCTGTTTTAGCTCAAACCAGCACAATTTTTTAGCTTACACAAATGCTGAACTCTGGACAGTTTACTTCTAAACCCTTGTTTTCATTAGTCATCCATTAGGGATAACAGTCTCACATAACTGTTTCTACTCATATTCTCTATGTGGATGCCAGAATTATTGATCATTTTATAATTCTTAGGTTTAAAGTGTTTGCCTTACAAACTTCACACAGTTCTGAGTTTTTGAAGGGAAAGGATGATCTACATTTAGAAGCTGAGTTAGAATAACATAGTCTGTAAATATAAAATCTGACATCTATTCCTAAAGTAAACCATGTGTAGAAAACTGTATTGCAGAATAAGAGTATATTATTCTGGTACAACTGGGAAGCAGGTTGAACTAAATCAAACTGGAGTCAAGAGCACAAGTTATAAAACAGAAGTGCACATACATGATGTGAGTTATTCAGGAATTTCTGAACAGTAACTCCAAGGCAATTCCACGCCTCTATCTCATGTCCAAACGAGGTCACTCACCAGGGGCCAAGTAACACAGCTGAGTTACTCAGCTGAGCAGCAGAGCACCGTATTAACAGAGTGGTGTTGCTCTCAGTATCAAAGCAAGCTCATTCAAAGCTCAGGTATTTCCATTTCTATACAACACTCCATGAAGCCCTATGGTTAACAGAATATGAACAAACACAAATGCAAGCTTTGAAGCAGTTGAAAGCATTATGGTCATCTCAGCTGGAAGGTTGTTGTATCCTTGGGTGAGGCAGGTAACTGACTTTATTTGCACTTCTAATCTGTTACAGGGCTGATAGACAGGTGGGTATAACCACCGTCACTCTGAAGAAAAGTTGTTTTGCTACTTTTTGTGGTCCACCCTAAATTAGGTTCCTGATGTCAAGCATCCTGGATCCTAACACCATATTTCCCTCACATGGCTTTTGCAAATAATTTGCTATCACTGTCAGTGGTCAATGGTGTGAATCCATTTTATTTTGCATTGCAACAGATTAAGATTGCACACACACGGTCAGTTAACTGCCTGAGGGGCATCTACAGCAGGATAATGAATTGCTAAATTACCGCAAAGAACTCCCTAGTGCTTAATAATCCTGACACGTGTATGCTATGGATCCAAATAGTTGGCATAGGTTTGTATCAGAAATGACCAGCTTAAATGGCTTCTGAAGAAAAGTGTTTCTAGACAATTTTTCAAGGGGAATTTTAAATACGTGACAGTTTCTGGTGATAATTTTCCTGCTCAAATCTTCCTAATTAGGGGTTAGTTGCAAAATACCAAACTGGGCAATAGAATTATTTAATGCTTAAATTCTGACAATGACTAAGCAGTACTAGAATATAATCTAGTGATTTGTTTTGAATTATAAACCCGTAAACCTTTCTTGCATCCATAATATTCAGTTTAATATTCATTGCCCTGATTGTTCCATCAACGGAGATACTCTACCAATTTATTTATTTTTAGAAATAATGAAGTGATGATTGCCATCTCAGGTTCTTTTTACCACTGTATGAGACTCACTGATATAAATGAAGAGTATGGGGATGAACAGGGGGCTTGTGAGCATGCCTTAGCCAGGACCTAGAACTACCAAATGTTTTTGTGGCCAGTTCTCAGAGGTTACTGAATGATACTTGTCTCAGATTTGATTCCATCAGCTTAGTTCTGTGAAGCCAAGAAGATGTAACCCACAAACAATAGTGGAAGGAAGATATGCAACACAAAATACACCCTGTCTAAATTTTAATACATATTAACAGCTCTGTGGATGAACAAAATGAGCTGAGAGAGTCCCAACACATCATCTCCTCTCAATGCTAACTCCAGTCTTTCCTGCAACATCAACCATTAACAGAACAATCTAATTTTGCACCTGAGCTAAATGAAGTTTGGAACATCAGCTGGTGTTCTGAAGTGTGAAAAATTGCTTTAATAGTCAAGAGTTAGTGCTAGCAATGATTTGTTCAAGCTTAAAATTATTTGAACTGAGCATTTTTCCAGTTACTGGAAGGTTCAAACACAGCTTCGAGTCCTGCTAAAAAGTTTATTGACACTTACTCTCCAATTAAACTTGTTTTCTTTTGGAACTAACAGACTATGAACTTTGATGATTAGTGTTGATTAATCACACCTCATGAAAATCACATACGGCGCAGAATTTCTACCTGATATTTGATTGATAATAAATTAGACCAAGGTTGCCATCAATAAATAAATATTTGTGTGTTCACCCAAACTACACAAGTAAGTACTCCATAAGTTACAATGAAATAACTTCAGAGAAAAAAATCCCTTATAAATAGAAGTGCTAATTCAGAAGTTACCGTATTATTAATTAAGCTTCACTATTAGCACAGAAAGGGGTTTTTTGGTGGAAAAAATGCCTAGGCTGTAGCATTATATATGAAAATATGTGGCAAAGAGAGACACAGAATAGCCTTTATTAGGGCAGTTTCTGTTTGGCAATGATGATGGCTCACTTTTGCTGCTGATACTTTGGGCAAGGTAGCATTCGTCCACAGCGAGATAATGGTGAAGCCCATGTCCCTTCAGAGACAGATGCAGAGAACTAGAAGGCTGAAGAGTACCTTGTCAAGACTACGGGACCTTAAGGACAAAACTAATTTTTCTCAATTTTTCACAATTAATTCAAGAGATTCTTGGTGAGCATGCTGACTACTTACACATACCATTCAAAAGCCTTTAGCAGGCACCCAGAAATAAAGATTAAGTTCAGTAAACAAAGCAAAATAAAATTTTTGGCTAAGCAGCTTGACTTTCTTGTGTTCTGGTGAGAGTGATGTTATAGGGAAAGGCCCTCTGAAATACAGCAGATAATACAGCTTTGAAAACTCCTTTACTCAATCATGTCGAAAACACCCCAGCAAATTTACAATGGTGCTATACAGACAGATTAGCAATTTAGACATTCAGCAAACTGAAGTGTCCCATTTCCAGCAATGGTTTGCATTTAAGAATCGTCTAGTTGGAAGAGATCTTCAAGATCATCGAGCCCAGCCGTTCCCCCTGCAGTGCCAGGGTCCCTAAACCATGTCCCTCAGTGCCACATCCACACAGCTTTTAAACACTTCCAGGGATGGAGACTCCATCACTTCTCTGGGCAGTTCCAATGCTTCACAGCCCTTTCAGTGAAGAAATTTTTCCTGATATCTAATCTAGATCTCCCCTGGCACAACTTAAGGTGACTTCCTCTTGTCCTGTCACTTGTTATTAGGAAGAAGAGACTGACCCCCACCTCTCTACAAGTTGTAGAGAGCAACAAGGTCTCCCCTCAGCCTCCTTTTCTACAGGCTAAACAACCCCAGTTCCCTCAGCCGCTCCTCAAAAGACTTGTTCTCCACACCCTTCACCAGCTTTGTTGCCCTTCTCTGAATCCACTCCAGCACCTCAGTGTCCTTCTTGAAGTGAGGGGCCCAGAAATGGACACAGGATTCAAGATTTGTCCTCGCCAGTGTCAATACAAGTGATACAAGCCAGGATGCCCTTGGCCTTTTTGGTCACCTGGGCACACTGCTGGGTCATGTTCAAACGGCTGTTGACCAACACCCCCAGGTCCTTTTCTGCTGTGCAGCTTTCCAGCCACTCTGACCCAAGCCTGTTGTAGGGATTGTTGTGACCCAAGTGCAGGACCTGGCACATGGCCTTACTGAACTTCATACTATTGGCCTCGGCCCATTGATCTAGTCTGTGAGATCCCTTTGCAGAGCCTCCTGACTTTCAAGCAGGTCAACACTCCACCTAACTTGGCGCCATCTGCAAACTTACTGAGGGTGCACTCGATCCCCTCATCCAGATCATTGATAAAGATGTTGAACAGGAGAGGCCCCAACACTGAGCCCTCGGGGGCACCACTGGTGACCGGCCGCCAACTGGATTGAACTCCGTTCATCACCACTCTCTGGGCCCAGCCATCCAGCCAGTTTTTCATCTAGTTACACTAGACACACACATAATTGCACTGACAATAATTAGAGTACAATTATGCTTTCCACTTTTAAAATTACAGTTTTCAGCAAGTGAAGGAATACTAAAGACCTAGTCCAACCTGGTCTGGTCTCTACCGACGTTAAAGTAATCTCGGCATTGTGACCTACCAAAAGAAAGACCCAATTTACTCATCACAAAATACACAGCATTGTTTTTCCACATAATAAAGTCTCTTCCACCTACTGACATGGGATAATTATAAAAAAAAACCCAAACAACCAAAAGTACTCTGAAAAAAATAAAACACCAACAACCAAAAGTGCTCTGACGTGTATTTGAAGCACTGGGTACATAAAATAATGCAAAATAAAGTCATATTGATAACCGCCTTAAAAACAATATCCCTGGTCTTGCACAGCATTTTTTCAGTAGACTTTACGCACCTGTAAACTTCCTAAGCATTTCTACATCCATGATTTCATGTACTTCAGGACTTGGCAAGCTCTAGGATCTGTAGATCTTATGAGCTCCCAACCTTGATAGCAAGGAAAACAGTTGACTATATGCTGAGTTTTGGACTCCTGTGATATTTTTTTTTTTTTTAATGCCTGGAGATGACCTGCTATTGCCTCTCCTGCTTTTCTGTCTCACCTAACTCATGTTCTCATCACCCCAGTTTCTTCTTTCCAATTTTCTCCTGTTAAAACTCTACCTTGTGCATTTGAAGTTGGGTCTTTTTGGATCTCTGACTTGTTTGTTGATATTCAAGGCAGACAGCCCCCTCTTCACTGACCTTTGAGCTCGTAGTTTCAGGTGGACAGGTATTGGCTGCTACAGGGATTGCAAGAACTATCAGTCAGGTAGCTATTGGCAGCAAGCGGGAGCGGTTTGGCTGGCGCAGCTTAAGACAGCATAGAGAAAACCAAAAGGCAAGGCCAAGCAAAAATATGTTTGAAGATATTATGCATGTAAATAGCCAAAGGGTCTTGGGAAGCTGCTGTAGGGTGGCCAACTGTTTGCTACTGCAGTCAGTCATACCAGGAAATGCAGTTGTGGTTCTATCCTAAACCTAATGCAAATTGTTGCTGTCATTCACCTTGGAAGCCTGCTCCAAAAATGAGCTGCTCTATCAGGAGAGGAAGGCTTTTGACTTTGAAAGTGGCCAGTTTATGCACATTTGTTGTTGTGACAGTACCATCCTTCACTTACAGTTGTTGATCTTCCAGCCCAGCAGCTACACAGATCTCCTTTCAGCCATAGGGGCGGATCTGTACATCATTTCCAACAGAAGCTTAGACCTTCGCTGGCAGTTCTTAGCCTCTTCCTGTGTGCAGATGAGTGTGTGTGTGTGTACGCACGTATGCTTCCACAGTAACTGGTCATTACTCTTTATAAAGCACTGCATGCCGTAATGCAAAATCATTATAGTTGCCTTTAAATTGTATCACCTTGTATTTTAAAGTCACACTCCGGTTTTTTGGGTTTTTTTGGTTTTTTTGTTTTTTTAAGCCACAGTGAAAATAACATGATCATTCCTTTTCTTTATTACACTGTGGTTAGAAAAGCATCCTTATGTACATAAAAAAAACCATTCAAGAGAACAAATAAAGTCCATGAAGTATAAGGGGTTTGGTAAAAAAAAATAAACCAGTATGATCTGACAGAATTCCATAGAAAGTCTTTATAATAGGTGAATATAGCCTTCATATAAGTACAAATCGGAATTATCAAAAATTACATACCCGGCAGCTTGGAAGGTACTGTAAAGGGCACGTAGCTGCGATCATCAGGGGACAGGCAGGACAGTTCAGCGAGGCTGTGCAGCCTTTCCTCACAGCCTCTAAGATGAAAAGACCGAGACCTTTGCTTCCCTAATAAAGTTCCTGGAATAGAAATGCTGTAAGTTCAAGCCACTGGGAAATCAAGGTCTAAAAAAAAAATCGCTCCTATATCTGGGTCCCAAAATGTTTACTTCAATTTCCTTTTCCTTCATCAGGTTGCTGTCTCCTCATAACTGGTGCCCAGCTCTTCACAGAATTAAAAAACCCACCAAAATCTCACACCAAAACCAGCCAGTTCTAAGGCAGACTCTCTAGTGGTTTGGAGGTGTCAGATAACCGTTTCATAAGTTCCTAGGAATGCGTGGCACCATATTACACACAGCAGTACAGCCTGGGGGAAACCAGGGGTCTAACAAAACCCTTAGGCTCAGAGGAGCTGCTGCTTAGGAAGGCATTCAGCAGAGTGAAGGTGGATTAAGAAGTGAGGGGGAATTAAGCTGTGCAGCCGACAGCTTGCCAAATCAAGCCAATCATTCGGGGTGGGGGGCAGTTATTTCCAGTCCTTTTGTATTTATATTAGGTTGTTTTTCTCCCAAGGAAGCAATCTGCTATGTAATTAGAGGATTTTGGATGCTATTTATTATTCGTTAGTCCCCTTTGGCTCATTGGACCACTGTAGATTTCTCCACGTCTTTTCCATGCAGTGGGTGCTGACTTTATGGTAGTTCCAATTAAGTAGGCATAAAAAGGGATGGAACGTGTTTGTCAATTATTTTTGTTCACCTTTGCTGCTGCTGATATTCTCCAGCTACTCCTACCTCAACTTAATGACTTTCTCGTTGTCCTTGGTTTCTCCCTCAGATCCAAGCCAACATATTTTCTCTCCTAATCTTTCATGTTCTTGCTTGATTACCTCTCTCCCCATGGCCAAACATTCTGACACTGTTGAGATTTTGTTGTCCAAGTACAGCCACCACAATTCTGTGTTTCAGCAAATTACAGGAATCCTTGATGAAACCATACTACCCTACTGAGGATTTATGGTCAGGATATTAAAGATGAGTGTCCTAAGCTGAAAGCAACATTGGCAGGAAAGTTTACTGAGGTGATTTGTGATGATTGGTCCATATGGGAAATTACATAGTGCTGAGAATGTTAAACAAATACACCTTGGTATTAATTTCTAATGTCATAGCAACCACAATTACTATTTCTCCAGGTAGTCTTTTCTCCCTGATTTCAAGACAGAAATCTTGAAAGCTGAGTGGTTGCTCTTTAATTCTGTGAGAAATATGCAGCATGTGCTGTGCTTAGGGAACTAATATTCGGTCATCAGAACCGCACTATTTCAGGTTTCCAAAGTCAGCAACACGTGAGTTGCTTCACGTGAAGCGATGCACTGTACTTGAACTCAATAGAATGAACTAGACCTACTGTCCACTGTAAACCAACTCTACTCTTAAAGGAAAAAACTAACCAGCATGGGAGGGAGGCAGCCTTGCTGTTCACTCCTCAGAGCTCAGGCTGACCTGGTGCAGGGGGACCAGCCCGGCCTGAGGAAGGATGAGGAAGGTGCTGAGGTGAAGCGCAAGAGGGGAGCACACAGTGCTCTGCTACAGACTGCCCACAGCACAAACCTGAACAGCTGAAATGCAGTGGCATGAGAATATGAGTTATCAAAGATGTTATCAAGAGTTATGAGTTATCAAGATGTCATCGCTGTTTCCTTATCCCTCTCCTCTGCTGGAAATCTTGGTTAATGGGTTTTGTCAGAGGATAACTTCCAAGTCTTCTTATCCGTGTTTATTCAGCACACAGGACAAGATGACCCAGATCTTGGTGTCATCTTTGGGCAAAAATACGTCACACCATGATGCTTACTGATGTTTGTTTTAAACCATACTCTGTACAGTGAGTGAAGAACAGAGCATCCAGATTGGATCTGCTGCTCAACAACTATTCCTTGAGGTTTTGGTGACTCAACACTCCGTCGTATGGGCAGCTTCTAGAATGTTTTGCAGTCAGACAGAGCATTTTCTTAAATGTGAGATAAAATGAACAAAAAGAAAAATCAAGTAGCCAAACTGAGGAAAAGGGCCTGAGCTTGAAGTTCTGAATTGTGAAGGAAATAGTCTTGAATATGAGAGACATGCCAAACCAGAGTTTTCATGAGGTCAGTTATAAACAGATGCTGTTGGAACAACTGTAAATACACTGTTGGGCCTGCTTGTGGCAAAGCTTGAGGCAGCTCAAAAAGCACCTTCAACCACTGTAGTAGGATTCTCATCCTTACACTTCCCAACTCTTTTCAGAGAAACTCCCAGACACTCCACCTCCTTAGATTTTTTTGTTCTTTTTCTTTTTTTTAAAAAAAAACCCCAAACCAACAAGCCTAACAAAGTGCAGTATTTTGGCTAAGGCTGGCATTAGCAAAGTGCTTTATGGATGGTATTGCCAAGGGATAAGGTGCCACGCACCACCCTCCCTCCTCACTCCCCCCAAAATGATGGCTCATTTAAGATGATTTTATAAATACAAAAGTTTACGTAACATAAATTTTAAAAATCTATATAAAAATATCATACGCATTTGAGAACTTATTTTCATCATTTATAACTGTCGTTTAGGCTAAAATGTAAATAAAATAATGCTCAGGAGATATTTGCCTATTCAAAGTGTAGAACAGTGCATTATTTTGGTCTCTCCGAGCCCAAATTAGTTGAAACCACTTTGCAACTGAAGACTTTTTTTCAGAAAAACTCCATTTCATGCAATTTGATGAACAGACTTGAACACTTTTTAGAATAGCCTAGAGGAATGCCTAGGCAATATGTTGCCATCTGTCTTAAGGTAAATGAAGATACTTCCTTCTCTCTTGCTTATTAAAAAACTCACTGCTGTTAGAAGTTACATGTGGTCCTAAAGGAAACTGCCTGGAGGCACTCGACCTCTGAACAGCAGCTTAGCTGCTTGCAGTATCATCCTGGAATCTGTCAACGCAACTGCATTTCAAATGAACAACAAACACTCAGAAATAAAGTACATTTCAAGAGTGCTTGGCTAACGAAACCACACTCTACCCAGAATGATTCTCTTCCTGAAGTCCTGACAGCTCTCTGGAATAAGTGTCCAAGCTCTGACTGGTTTCTAAAAAACAAACGCCCTTGTACCTGGGAAGTACTCGCAGTTTAGTTACGACTGTTGCCTTCAGAGAAGCTTTGGGTTATGTTGTCAGCAAAGAAGAGTCAAATGTTTAAACAGGTCACGCAGTCATGAGATCTGCTGTCTCTACACAAGACACATACAATATCCCACCCCCAAAGAACACATGGCTCATGTCTAGATCCACTGTATTTGGCTTTGCCACTTCCACAGCCTAATGGACTCAAAAAAAAAAAAAAAGTGGTTTCTTTCCTCCATAATTATGTCTAGATCCCCTGTTTTTGGCTTTGCCCCTTCCACAGCCTAATGGACTCAAAAAAAAAAAAAAGTGGTTTCTTTCCTCCATAATTAAAAATCTCATGTGTTCCAAGTGTGACCTGTCTGTATTATTGCTATTTGGAAGCATATAGACAGGATCTATTTCTTTATGTGCCTACTAGAATGTAGAAATCCTGCAGTCTTGTTCCTGAAACAACAGCTCCCTTCAATAAAAGCATCATGCCTTAATTAAAACAACAATATCATGAACGTGAGCAGCGATCAGAGTATCGAAGGCAAAACCATGAAGCATTTGCAAGAGGTAATACTGCCAGTTCAATGTCCAAAGAAAAGCTGCACAGTGCATTAATAAGCATCTCTACTAGGCACCATCCAAAACGGGATCTATCCAAGCAGGGAAATAAGAGCCCCTGATCAAAGCCTACTGACCAACCTGGATGCCAGGAGTTCTGCATTACGAAACTCCAGCTCCTAGTTTTGGCAGGGTGTGAGGTAAATCATTGGCACACGTTAAACCTGTGTTTTAACACAACTTTTTTCAATTTACCATGTTGTGTATTTCTGATAGACTTCCACAAACTGTTATACGATCACACTATTAAAAATCATCATAGGTGTCACTTCAGCAGTAAGATATTACGTATCAGCTCTGTTGTTCCAGTTTATAAGGAAGTTCATAAATGCACACACAGATTAAAAAGAGTTTCTTGTGTCATAATTTTTATGACAGCACTACTCCATTCCTTGCCTTCAGTGCTGTTGTAGGGAGGTGGCTGCTAGATCGAGTGTGAAAATGACAATAATATTATGATTTTCAGAACATCTCTAACATCTTCTCTTACGTCACTAGCTGCCTTGAAATATTGTGTAGGAGTATCTATTGGTCTTATGCATCACAAAAAAAGAAGGAAGATGGTCCTTAGCCCAGCAATCTTTCAGACTATATAAGAATGTCCTTGGCAGATCATTGGTGCCAGCACAGGAATCTTAATGGACCTTGGGTTTAAGAGACTTATCTGTAAAAAAGGATGGACAGGCAGATGAAAGGCAGGCATCCTCCTATGCCAGTCCAGGTGTGGAGACAAAAACTGGAAGGGTCAAAACTTCCGGGAAGACAGCATTCGAGTGACAACAGAACTTCCCCAGTAACGTCGGCAGCCCAGTCTGTAGACTTTCTGCCAAGCTCCAGCTGTCCCGAGAGAGGGGAAAGCCACAGCAGTGCTTGACCTGAGCTGTCCTGGCGGGAACTTGGGCTGACGAGGAGTTTGGCTCAGTGACACACTGCCACCGTTCTCGTGCAGCTTTGGGTTTTCCTGTGATACCAAAGGCAGTCGGCGTGGTGCAAAGGGCACGTGCGTCCAGCTGCCAATTTCCCTTACTTTGCCAAGCGTAAGGGCATGTTAAATTGTAATGAAGGGGGAAAGGGGGCATAAATCCTAGGAAGGTTAAAGTGACCTTTAGTCATTAGTCTTTAGAGATTTAGACTTCAGAAAAGTAGAGTTTGGGACAATTTCTCTTCAGTCACCCATCTCAATTTAGGTGCAGTGCTTTACCCTTTGATGTAGGGTCTCTCAAGGAACTGAGAGCTACAGCAGCTTCTGAGAGCCTTACTAATACACGTGACAAGCAGCACTGAGTGTCTGGTGAATGCCACCTGATGAAGTCAAGGAAACATTACTACTCGTCCAGTGCTAATCCCTCCTACAAGGAAGCTACAGAATCTGCCTTTCCTTTGCCTCAAAAGCCATCCCCAGTGAGCATATTCTCTGGGAAATTGCTGCAAGTTATTGCTCAAATTCAGAGTGCTCATTACTTCTCTTTCAATACTTTATCTCTGGGTTGGACAGACAGGTGATTTTATGTCAGAAAAGATCTGCAGGAAAAGCAGATAGTGGAAAGAAAATACTACTTAGCCTTCATAAGAAGGAATCCAAGTACATACAGTACAACAGAGAATTATTTTGTAGATCAGTCTGCTTGAGGAGCAGCTGGAGAGATCATTAAAATCACTTCCGCAGTTCTTTGATCACTGGTCTTATTTGCATTTCAAAAGAGCAAGTTTGACAGAGTTTATTGCAGTTCCCTACTCCTAACTTGTAGCTGCTGCTGTTTGGTTCCCTGCTACCGCATTGCCTCCTTCCTGACCCTCCCCAAAGCCACAGACTTCTCCTCTTGAACAATTAATATTACCCTGCAAAGGTGAAGCACGTATATAATTCTGGATTGCTTAAGAACAAGTTGGTACGACATGGCTCAGTAAAAAAAAAGACACCTTAGTAACAGACCTTTGTTGTACCTCAAACTTTATTTCAGTGCTGTCATCGTATTCTCCTCAGTTTGCTGAGCAACACTAAAACACAAAGTTCTAAGTGACATTGTGGTGTGCACTTTGATATCCTGTGTGCAAGTTCTTCTCTCCCACACACACTAAAATTTCTCTCTGGGGCAGTAAGCAAGACTTTAAATTGATTTGCTCTCTAGGCTTCCTGTTCTATTGAAAAAAAAAAAAGTCCAAACAACCTGGTGCTCTGTCTGCAAGTCCAGACAATTCTTGCATTTATTCCACTGAATTTCATCAATAGCTGGAAAGAGGAAGCTTGTCAGCAACATTATGTCTCCTTTTCATTCCCCTCATTTCTCTAGTGCTTAACAAAGCATGATTGCACACACTGTGAAAGAGGTCTTGGCGGAGGAACATGACAGAAAGAAGATGCTCATGCAGAGCTTTATGTCTGTTGTGGTCCTCTCTGCCTCAGAATGCAAAATTCCTGAGTGAAGGAAGGGGCTAAAAGGGCTGACCTAGGCTAGAGAGGAGGGCTAAAAGCCACCAGCTCTGCTGTTAGCTAGACTCTGGTAAGAAAATAAGTCGATGGGACCAAAGAGAGTGGTAGTTTTGGCCCTAGAATACCAGCTCCACCATCAGCAATGCTTGAAGGAGGTGGTGACTGGTGGGGAGCATGAATAGAAGGGGAAGGAGCTTTGAATTGAGACCAGGAGCAGACAGATGTTAAATATCTGGGACCTGCTACCAACCCATACCTTTCCAAAACCAGGCAAAACCTGGCACTGCTATGAAGAGCAGGCTGTGCTTTCAGCCTGTGTGCTGCAGGAGCACCTGACATGCCCTGCTTTGTTTTCTTTCCTTACTACTGACACCATGATTCCTGCCAAGGACACCCACCCCACCCGGAGGTACACAAGGTGCCCTAGGAGCACCGTGACATCTAGCTCCAGAAGAACCCAGGCTCTGCTCTAAGGCAGCTGAACTCTAGTCAGCAAGACACACCGGGCTATAATAACTGCTAAGCTTTATCTCCCCAAAATGTTTAATCTGATGAATTGCTCCGAATTTCCGCAGTGAGCAGCAAAGAGTGGGAGTGACATCACCAGGGAGGATTTTCGTGCCAGTACAAGAGATAGCACTTGGTGGTCTCTGCAGCAGCTTTTTTAAAGGTATCTTTTTCAGACCATAGCTTTATTAACCAGATAATACACTGACAGATGTATCAGTATGCTCAGCAGAGGCACACAGGTGTTGCATGAAAGAAAGTTTCCTTTCCAGTAGCTTTCCTAGTTACAAGAGCAGATGAACATTTATCTTACTACATATAGCTACCTTGTTTTTTTACTGCTGCCATAGGTGGGAGGGGAAAAAAAGGTTGTAGCCAGTTAGTTAAGTTTAAACCCAAGCAAAATAGCAGATTTAAAATTTAAGTAGACTGTGTAACCCAATTTTTTAGTAATAAAATTTAATATTTGCTTCAAGTCTGCTACTCAATGCCCCAAACACCCTTCCTCATGGTGTTTCTTTGGGGGTTCCTGGCAGTTTGGCCTGACATTTAAATGGACCTCAGCAGTAAACCATCTCTTGCTGCTAATTTTCAAGTGGATGTCAGTGTCCTTCTGAATGAATAAAACCCACCTGTCTTGGATTCAGGTAGGACAGGGTTAATTTCCACAGCCAGGATAGCTGGACTGAACCAGCCAATGGGATATTCAATACCATACTGTTTTTCTTTCCCCCCCTTAGATAGGTAAGGGGAGGGGAAGGGAGAGAGGAGAGTGAACACCTGCGTGGTGTTCAGTCGCTAGCTGGGTTTAAACCACGACACCACCCCAGCGGTGGAGCAGTTCACAGTGATTCTGCAAACCACTGAGATGCCCAGCTCAAGTTCCCCAGCCAGATCAGGGTTATCTTCCACAGCAGTATTTTAAAGGCACGTAGACACACAGGTGTTTCAGCCTACTTCAGCGTTTTAAGACGCAATACACGTTTTACTAGAAGGATGTGAATGGCGAAGTGCCACAAGGTTGAATGCGTTGCCCAAGGTCAGAGGAGAACCTGAGCCTGTCAGAGTTAATCTTCTGCAGGCTCTAACCACAAGTTAATCCCTGGCAAGGCTTTATTCACATTTAGAGGAGTGCTTCCCAAGGAAGCACTGTTCACATATACAAAGCCTCCCCAGCACTTAGATCAGAGAGACGGGAATGCTGGTGGCAGAATAGATATTAAGCTACTTGAGCCAGGCCTGCCAGAATGCTAAACTGAGATTACCACCAGCAGCGTAAGAAAAGCCTCGCCTCTTGCTCGATCCCTCAGGAGCTGTGCAATCCTACCGTCAGCAGCAGCATGGCAACACCCACAGAGTAAATGAGCATCCCTCCTAGTGCCAGCCTGGTTGAGAAGATGTCCCCTGTCCCTGGGGAAGCTGCTCTGCGGCAGCCCCTGGCCAGCAGCATGCAGAGCTCCCTGGGCCATTGCAATGGAGAGCTTCAGGGAAAATCCCTGGCACCCCCAGCAGGTGTTTCCTCTTCACCTCATGGAATGGACCAAAACACCTTTGTTTTAAAGGACAACTCCCCTTCTACAATAAATTCACATCCAGAAGACAAGTTCCTTTTCCTGAGTGCCTCATTCACAGCAAACAACAGCAGAGCAGCTGACAGAGGCCATCAGAGAGCTGTTATATTTAACTGCTGGGCAATCACTGATTGCACACAGGAAAGAGACTCTAAAATAAAAAAATTTCCTACCAACAATTGTTGGAAGGAAATGTCGCCATTGTGGTGTCTAGACATTACCAGGCTGCCCTAAATCAGCTTGCAAATGCAGGTCCACACTGTGAAGTCTTGTCAAAGTGGCTAAAATGGTGGTTTGTCATTAAAGGGGCTTCAGCAACAGGCAGGCTCCCGTTGCTCTCAGCACAGCAGTGCTCCAGTCACATGTGTTTGGGGATTGCCACCAGAAAAGCAGTTTGAAAAACTCAAGAGCAGAACAGCTCTTGAGCTTTAGCGGCAGACTTCTTATGCTGACCTTGTCTCAGGCACACAGAAGATAAGCCAAAAGGATAAACCAAGGATTTGTCTCATTCAAGCCCTTGTGAAACAAGAATGCCCTCTGCGAATGAGGAGGTTTCCACCCTCCCTCCCCTCAGTCAGGGGACGCTTCAAAGTTGGCCTCAAGGTCTACCAGGGAACACACTATAAAAACAAAAGTAGAGCCCTGGCACGGGCACTGCTGAGGACAGGCGAGATCCATTAAAGTGTTACCATACCCAGCTACTGCAGGAGTGATCCTGGCTCCCAGCTCCCCATCCTTACATCTTACAAACAGTATTCGGAAGAGGCAAGGTGGCACTAGGACAACATGAGTGAGAATAGCTGCTGTAACAAGCATCAATACAGACTTTTAAAAGGTTTCTTGAGCTGATAACAGTGTGGACAGCCCCCTTTCGGAGCCGTGGTGCCACCAGTAGTGCCACCAGCAGAAGCAATGCCTGCGGTGCTTCCCTGGGGGCTGTAAGCAAAGCACAGTGCAGTGTGAGGACGGCTGCTGCGATGCTGGTGCCATGCCACATGGCTCATCCGCAGCCGGTAGCTGGTGAGACCAGCCATCTGCACA
>NW_010408640.1:69515-69880 GCF_000710305.1 Buceros rhinoceros silvestris | reverse complement strand
CACCGGGGGTCCTCCTGGGCTTCGGTTAGCTGGTGAGACCAGCCATCTGCACACAGCAAGGCAGTGACTGGAAATTTGTAATAGCCACCTGCAGGGAAGAATTTATCTCCAGGGAATTTGTCTTGTGGCCTGCTTCACAAGACTTTCCTGCAGTAGCCAGCAAACATACTAAAGGAGTTCAGACAGCTGTGGAAAATTAATAGTTACCGGAATTTGTTGAGTCTTTGCTCTTTACAGGACCAGCAGTAACAGCCACTCGCCCTCTCAAACTGAAGCACAAAGATGATGAGCAGTAGCTGGTGCTCAGAGAGTACATCTACAAGTCAGCCCAGAGCCACAGAGAGCTCTTTCACAGGAAGTTCAGC
>NW_010408640.1:32773-69374 GCF_000710305.1 Buceros rhinoceros silvestris | reverse complement strand
AGGAGGTATGGACCCATTTGCTGCTTAGTTCATTTTTCGACCACCATAACCACTCAAAACTGCACCTCATCACAGACCAAAAATCATACTTGATTGTTTCTGTGCACAGTATGTCTTTAGGTGTAAAACAGCACTTGAGCACTATCCTATTGTGCTCAACAGGAGCACACTGAAGAGTCAGGTAGACCTTGCAGTCCAGAAGCAGCTGAGAAGAGGCTGGAGTTCCCCCACTCCTCCTTCCATACATAGCATAGCATCGTTTCCTCGTGTCCCTACCTGCTGCAAACTGTAGCAGAGCAGACAGTTGCTCCATCGCTCTGTTTTTACCACTTGGCACAGAGCATATTCATTCTATGACTTACCTTCAGTAGAGGAGGCTAAACAGTTGATGAAAAGCTGTGCCTTGCCTATGCTAGTGGTAGGATATTGAAGATACCAAGATACACCAGCACACTAAAAGATATTTTAAAAAAAAAACTCATATACTTACAGAAGAGCCTGTGGAACTGCCTCAACAGGATGAAGGAGAACAGCCCATGCAAGCGGGTCCTCACATCTGAGACATCCTGTAGTACTAGCAAACCCCTCCACTTGGGAGACTTCAATACTCAGTATCTTTCCACTACCCCTGTATGGAGAGAAAAAAAACACTGTCAAGCTCTAAATTCTTCAAACCTCCTATATTGCCAAATGTGCTCTTGAAGGTAGGAGAAGGGAAACAAGAGGAACAAGCTCTTTCCCACCAGGTATGTTCAGGCTGCGCACTGTGACAGAGGTAAATGATGTTTTTTCCTTAAATCTTTACTACAGAGCAAGTTCTCTGTCCCAGACAAGCGGTTGCAATTTGTGTCATGAAGTCTAAGATTTAGAAGACAGAAGCACTTTCAGCAAAGAGTTGTCTTTACTCTGGTGGGTCCTGAAAAGGGAGAAGGACTGCCTGAACAGCCACAACTATGTTCTGGGTGTTGCTGAATGGTAACCAAGTTGCTCTTCTCTGCAGGAGAATAATTAACCTGCTTAAATAATAGTTATCTGTTTGCTTCTGCTTATGTAAGTCCCCAAGTTGCTTCCTTTTGGATATAGAAGGTACTTTCTATTTCAGCCTGTGCCAAACAAGCATGAGGAGCAACCATGTGTAGCTCTTCCTAATATCCCAGCAGCATTTGGCTTTTCTTTTAAAACTCCAGGCAGAGCCTATGCTGCCTCATACACTTTGCTAGCAAACACACAGCTCAGCGTGGCCCAGAAAGGGTATGCTGACAGCACTGGAGCATGCACTGGGGCAGGTTGGGTCCCTCTAGAGCAGGCTGGTCTCATCCACTCCCCATTACACTTTGTCTAAATCATGAGCAAAAGCCATAAAATAACCCTGAAACGTAAATACTATTTTACAGTATGTTCCCACACACACAGCCACCCACCACTGCTGTATTTCATCACCTGAGGCTGGTAGCCTGTGCAGCACGTTCTGGGCCAAAGCTTAAGGTCGCATAGATTAATTTAGAGTACAAAGTCTACTGAAAGGATGCTGGAAGGCTGTGTGGGGGAAAGGAAGGATGTACTGTTGTAGTCTCGTCCATAGTGTTTAGAGAGCTATCCTGGAATGCACAGTCTAGAGGTGCAGTAAAGCTGCCTTTAATTTGGAAGTTTTCTCCAAGAGAAAGATCAAGACTGCAGAAACAGATACTGACTGAAGAATACAGCCTGATGGGACAGGACCTAGGACCCAACCAAAAAGTAAGAGCACGTGATACTGCAGGCACAACCCAAATTGCCTTTCAAGCACGGAAGGGAGCACTCTCAGGTCCCTTGGTCCAGCCACTTACTTCTCTCAAGCCTGTATGCTTGAGAAGATGTGCACATACTCTCCCCCTGCTGTTCCTGCAAGCCTTGGCCTCTGCAGGAAACAAGCTCACAGGCATGGGCTGGGAAGGAGTCATCGTGCTACCATCAGCCATAGGGTTGCCTGCCTAGAAGCCCAGTACAGGCTAAAGGATCACTGAAGTGAAGCAGCCTGCTCTGTGCTTGGGTAATAATCTCAATAGCAAAGCAATTCACTGCACAAGGCCACAGTTTTCTGTCCTGGCTACCTTTACAGTGAAAGTTCTTCTTACGATATTATTTAATTTTCCTCTTTTCCTGGGTAGCCATCACAGCCACTCCTAAGGGTAGCCAGTTGTCTTTGTGCACTTCCCAAATAACGCTATACTGCAGTTAAATATTATTGTCATTTGAAAGGAAATGTTTCTATTCTTTCCTAACCTTTCTGCTAATCACATTCTCCGTCTTCTTTCCAGGAAGATAAAAAGACAGAATCGGAAGTAATGACACTTAAGGAAGAAGGTCTGTCAGGATTTCCTAGTACCTGCCCCCCTCAACTCTTTCCATGGTATGAATAGAAAAAATCATGCTGCAGTGACAGTGGTGCCTCTCTAACAATGTAAGCAGAGAAAAAACAGGCACAGTGGAGTTTAATCAGCCTTTACAACCACCTCCCAAGATCAATACCAGTGTTGAAATACACCTCTGGCTGAAGGAAAGCCAACATAAGCCTCTAGCCTCCTTCCCAGAAGCCAAGGGATCTGTCTTACAAAGCACCTGACTTTTTATTCCATTCCTTTCTCTCCAAGCTCATTTTCATGTTATACGAGTGAAATATGGAAAAGGATAACACTTAATATCAGAGATCTTTAATCTAAGCCAGGAACCTACTCTCACACTTCTGATACCTGGTCTCATACTGCTAGGTACGAGAACTGCAGATGAATGAAATCACAGCATATAACACTTCAATATAACTGCACCCTTTAGGTTTGTTAATATGTACTTCCCATTCAGCCAGGCCAGTCAACACTGTTTGAGTTTTCCTTCTATTACTTAAATAAAGCCCCTCAGTTGCATTGGGTCATGATTTTAAAGCCACAAAACAGCTTGAAATAGGCTGTATTCAATCTTTACTAACAAGAGTTGCTTCAGCAGTCTGAAGTTCAACTGCAACAATACTTAAAAGATTGTTCCTGCCAGCCAAAACTTCTACAGTACCTGCTGGAAAGCCATCAGCTTGTGGAGTTGCATTTTCAGAAGACTGAAGTCCACAACTTCATTTGAGATGGTACTTCACCAAACAATGAAAGTCATCATGATAAACTGTATGGGTCTATCATTTATTCACTGTGAATGAGCTGCACACCACACCTAATAAGCTATTTTTCTATGCTATGGATACATATGATTTCAGCCTATAAGTTCTAGTATTAGTGGGGACTCCTGTTTTCCGCCTGTATGGAATCTGCCATCAACACTGACAGTTATTCAGTCTCTCGGCACATCAGCATTAATTCCTGTTTAGTAGCAGTGAGGACTGCTGACACAGGTCAAAAACATTATTACATTCGCTAAATAAAAGGCATTTTAATGACAGCTGAAGCTCAAGGACATTAGAACTCAACAGCTTCTCTGTGAAAGTGCCACCCACAATGGGCGGCAATGACTAAAGCCTGTTGAACACACGAGTTTTGGCAAAGCCACGTTAAGAGAGGAAGGTACCAACGATCTCTCTGCTTTTTTACAATTCAGAGAGAAAAGCAAGAACTTTCTTTGACAGGGATAAATAGGATTGCAAGAGGACTTTACAGGCCATGACAATGTAAACAGTTTCCTTTTCGTCCTCATCAAGTCACCTGAACATTTGGCTTCTTTCTGCAATAAATGCTTCTACTGTCACTGGAATATCGCTGTTCTGAGAAGTCAGCCTCATGCACAGCTATGCCAGAAAGGCTGATTATGGTTATTTGTGAGAGACATCATTGATAATTGCTTGAAAAGAATGCATTGTAATTTTTTTTTCTATTTATGAAAAGCAGTTTATTGGAACATTTCAAGAACATTGCAGATTTTTTTTATATTCTTCTGGTGAGGAAATGAGATGATTTCTTGCAATGACATTTTAATAAGAAGAAATGCAGTCAGGTGTCGGAGTGAGTAGTGAACGGTGCTCTCTCTAAAGACACATGCTGGTATCTAGAACTACTTGTAAATACCTTGAAAATAGAGCTACTTTACTTTTACCATTAAATTGCCAGGTCAGGTGAGGAAGTTTAAGCCTTTACTAATAAATTATGATAAAAAGGGTTTCCTGCTGTTCAATTAAAGAGGTCACTAATCCTGATGCTGCCTGGTTATTTTTTAATAACCAGTCGTATGCAATCATAATTAAAGACTATCACAACTCGTATACAAATGGGCTCGGTTAAGGTCAAGGATCATCAGCATTTCCTGACTTCTGAGAATTTTATTTTGTAGTCTAAGTCATCCTTTATTTTTGGGCATTATGTACACACACAAACACACATCCATAGAGAAATATATCAGTATTTCCCCTCAGCTTCCTAGTAGTTTAGATATTTGAAAACCAAGAAAAAAAAAACCCTTAAAAAGCTGGAGTCAGCAGCTAGGTAAATGATGGCATCTCCCTTCTTTTCTAAGCATCTTGTTCCTTCCCCATGCACCCACATGCTCTTTTCTTACATCCACAGTTCTTTACTATTCACATTTTTATCCTTCTCCCTTCTTCCTTTCTAGTAAGGGCTTCTAATTTCTCCTACTATATAACCTCTTGTCCTTTCCTTATTCAGTCCAGATTTCACAGCTCTCTTCCCAAGCCTGCAGACTTCTTCCCCATTTCCACAGGCACATAGGCTTAAGGAAGAATTTAGGATTGTTCAAAACATGGTTTCTGGTTTTGGCTGCATGGTATCAGTTGGCATCAGGTTATATTATTTACAGACTCAACTCCATCAAGTTCAGACACCACGTAGATGTGTGGCATACATTGCTAAGGTCATGACATCAACAATACTAAGGTATTAAGGATGAGATATTTATGCAAACAGACTCCCAGTAAAAAAAAATAACCTGTTTCTATAGTAAGACATGATTATAAAAGATGCAAATTAACTAATTAGAACATGTTCTCTGGGTAGGCTGCACAGTGGACAAGTTACTTCTTTTCTAGGTGTATCTCCTCCTGAAGTGAGGAGATCATTTCAGCAGAACTGGCAATTACGCTTGAACATGAAGGCTGAAAAGTAGCAAAAATTGATTGTTCAGAGACACAGACTGTTAAATTGGCCACGTTATTTTGAAATATTCCTCCTCCACATTATTCCTCTGGTGTTAACTTCATGAACTGGGCTGTGTGAGAGATGACTATATAGTTGACGACACCCATTACAATACCAACAGGTTGAAACAGCAGCAGAGAAAAAAAAATACACGGCATCTTGCCACAGTGTAGCTACATAGCCATTACCTACACCAGAAAAAAATGACATTCAATGATTACAAGACCAGTTAAAAATTGCCATTATGCCATTTGAAAATAAAAATTAAAAATTGCCACTTTCAAAAGCCAGCCCATTACAAGATTCAAAGAGAGACTGTGAAATAGAAAGACAGTTTCAACCTTGGATTTAGTAAGTCATGAATCCTTCGACACGTGTTTGAACCCAGACTAAGGGTAGTTATGAAGCAAAAAGACTAAGTAAAAAAACCCCAACCAACCGCAAAGAAGAGCTTGCCTTATCACAAGTTTCTCACTAGAGACTGAAATAAGAATAAAGTTGGGAACTAAGCAAGCATTCTCACTCAGGAAAGCTTCTGTCTATAGATGATGCATTATTTATTTCTTTTCTCCTCCAGGACTCCCGTTCTCGGCAGGCCCCGGACGCCCCATGCCCGGGTCTGTGATGTCCGGAGGTAGAGCAGCAACTCTTTCACAGGCACCCCCTTGCCGTGGGGAAGGAGCTTGCGTGCCCTTGTGAGGTTGAGAGCTGTGCTGGTGGTGGCATGTGCCTCTGGTGGGGTCTCCCAAGCCAGACAGGTCTCAGCTGAAGGGTCAGACAAAGTGTGTCCACGGGCAGGATGGGCTCACTAGCCTTCGGGCAGCCATCCCAGGAGAAGGACAACTCTGACTCCAAACCCGGGCACATGGAGCTTGTTTAGCCTTGTAAGGCTCCATCTAAGAGAAGGACACTCTAACCAAACCTACGACCCGAGGACTTCGCTGTCACTGTCCAAGCTCGCTAGGCCCTGGCGATGAACCTCAGGTGTAAAGGGTGGAGCCAGTTCTGCACACGCTGCGCCTCACCTAAAAAATCCACCACACAGGCGCAAAGGGTGCACTCATCGCCTGCAGTGAGCATGGGAAAAGCCCTTCCCAGATCTTCGTTCGCGAAGCCAAGCCATGATGATGATGATTTATTTCTTTTTAAAAAGGTTGCTCTAGTGCCTTGATATTCATACCTGCATTTTCACTGGATCCACCACATTTAACAAGATGTGTGAGCATAGTCCTGGGAGCTAAGACCTGATCAATAATCTCAGCTCTATACTGATTTCCTCTGCAGAAAGACATCCCTCCTGTACTGATTTTCTCATCCACAAAAGTAGAGGCAATAGCATCAATCCACTGGCAGGTGAAGCCTATTCCAGCAATTCTTTAATTAGTGATTGTGAAGTGCTCCAAAGGAAAGCTCTCAGAGAGAGAACCATTATTAGCAGCAGCATCCTCCATTTGACATGCTCATTTAGCACCTTAGAAATTACAAACCAATTCTGTTGCAGGTGACCCCAAATGCAGGGCTGAAGGTGGATGCTCCCCAGCCTATCTTTCTCTTGGCATAATTAATTGCCATCCGATTGGTCTGATCTCAAGAGCCAACAGCGAGCTACATGCACTAATCCCAGTTAATACGATCATACCTGTATGACTAGGAAGTTAAACAGGTACAGACAAAACCAAGATTTAACTTGTAGAGAGGCCTTATTCTGCAGTTTAAGTATTGAGCAGCCTGGTCAGAAACAATCCAGTGTCTACAGAGTCAGTAATGTACGTATCAGCCCAGCACAGGACTTCCCCTTGTTCATATCTAGTGCAGATAGCGGAGAGGCAGGCAGCAGTTCACAGTTCAACAGGAGTAAAGCTTCACACCTCTCTCATTTACATTTGTAGCTTTGTCTGTTGAGGATGGACCAGGAGCTAAACACCACAAGGAAGTGTGATACCCCAACACTACGTGTAAGGCAGTGAATAAAATCTGCAAATGCAGTGTGTTATAATAGCTGGTATCCTCTGTCAAGAGCCCCAGGAACCTGCTGCTGAGAGAGGTCAGATCATTTGGTACTAACAAGCCACAAATGTGAGCAACACAAATTTAGTGTGTGCATGACTCTCCTCCCCCATCCCTCCCTCCTCCTGTGTTGCGACAGTGAGACTTCACGCAGGTTGTACCTTTCCAACCTTTCTTTGGCCTTGCTCAGACAACAAGTACTTTGTTAAAACAATTCCTGAAGTCAATTCTCATTAAGTTACCAGCAGAAACACTGACCAAAATGGAACGCTACAAGCAAACACCTTTAGGAAGGCTCCACAAGCTAATAAAGAGGTGAAAAAGTTTGTAGAGAAGTTTCAAAAATGTTTTTTTCCACCGCTTTGGCAATACCCCTCACATGATCACATGTGCTCTGTGCCTGAAGACGTCTACCATACATCTGAGACCTCCAGTACATGGTTTCCTGTGATTATAATTTCATCTAGGTATACAAAGGCCATTTGGCAGTGACGAGTTACGCGTAGGAATTTCTGCTATTTTCTATACAATCTTTGGATAAATAAAATTTAAAAAAACAAAAATAAAACAAAGCTTGTGAACTTTATCATCAGGTAAGCTCACAGTTACAGAAAAAATTCATATATAGCAAACTGAATAGTAAACCAACTGTTTGTTGGTACTGCCTTTTAATTTAAAGATAGGTGGAAAAAATTACCTAAACCCTACTATTTTCTAATCATACAGTGACTGCTTCAGAGCCAAATCACATACCCAGGTACAAAGCAACTTCCGTGGCCCGGTAAGAATATAAGGCAAGTGGCTCTGTGGTATTTGCAGTAGTACACGAAACTCTTCAGCAACAGTAAGAAAACTTTAAAGTCTCAGGCACGTTAAGAGTTGGCATAGTTAGGCACCACACTGCTCTGTAATCAGGATTCTCTAGCTAAAATAAAAAGGAATAAGCTCCTAGCAGACTGTTGATTTACAGACCATTGCAGTACTAGCATGGTTAAAGGGATCACAGAAATCATAGAATCACAAAAATCACAGATTTGTTTTGGTTGGAAGAAACCTTTAAGATCATTAAGTCCAACCATTAACCCTGCACTGCCAACTCACCAGTAAACCATGTCCCTCAGCACCATGCCGACACGTCTTTTAAATACTTCCAGGGATGAGGACTCCACCACCTCCCTGGGCAGCCCGTTCCAATGCTTCACAAACCCTGTCAGTGAAGAATTTTTTCCTAATATCCAGCTTAAATCTCCCCTGGCACAACTGAGGCCATTTCCTTTTATCACTTGCTTCTTGGGAGAAGAGACTGACCCTCAGCTCCCTACAACCTCCTTTCAGGTAGCTGTAGAGTGTGATAAGGTCTCTCCTCAGCCCCCTTTTCTCCAGGCTAAACATCCCCAGTTCCCTCAGCTCTTCGTAGATCTTGTTCTCTAGGCCCTACACCAGCTCTCTGGACACACTTCAGCACCTCAATGTCCTTCTTGAAGTGAGGGGCCCAAAACTGAACACAGGATTCAAGATGTGGCCTCACCAATGCCAAATACAGAGGGACGACCACTTCCCTGCTCCTGCTGGCCACACTATTGCTGATACAAGCCAGGATGGCATTGGCCTTCTTGGCCACCTGGGCACACTGCTGGCTCATCTTCAGCAGGTTATTTTCGCTGGGCAGCTTTCCAGCCAGTCTTCCCTAAGCCTGTAGTGTTGCAGGGGATTGTCATGGCTCAAGTGCAGGACCTGGCACTTGGCCTTGTTAAAACTCATACTATTGGCCTTGGCCCATCAATCCAGCCTATCCAGATCCCTCCGTAAAGCCTCCTGACAAAATGGATGTCACCTGCAAACTTACTGAGGGTGCACTTGATCCCCTCATCCAGATCATTGATAAAGATATTACAGAGAACAGGTCCTGGAGAACACCACTTGTGACTGGTTGCCAACTGGATTGAGTACTGTTCACCACCACTCTTTCAGCCTGGCCATCCAGCCAGGTTTTTATCCAGTGAAGAGTACACTCATTCCACTTCCCGTCTCTGAGCGTCCAGCTCAAGGGGCTGACCAGAACAACTGGTCTCACCATTAAAGACTGAGGCAAAGAAGTCATTTAGTACCTCAGCCTTTTTCTCATCCTGGGTCACTACGTTTCCCCCAGCATCCAGCGGAGGATGAAGATTCTCCTTAGTCCTTCTTTTGCTCTTAATGTGATTTTAGAAATATTTTTTCTTGTCTTTTATGGCAGTTGCCAGATTAAGTCCTGGTTGGGCTTTGGTCTCTCTAATTTTCTACTTGCAGAGCCTTTAAAAATCCTTGTAGTCTTCCCGAGTGGCCTACCGCTTCTTCCAAAGACCATAGACTTTCCTTTTCTTCTTGAGTTCCAGCCACCAGACTCCTGTTTAGTCTAGCCTATTTAGCCAGGCTGGACTTCTTCCTGTCTGGCTCATCTTCTGTCACATGGGAACAGCCTGCTCGTGCACCTTTTGAAGTTCCTTCCTGAGGGATATGCAGCCTTGCTGGACTCCTTTGCCCTTCAGAACTGCCTCCCAAGGACCCTGTTAACTAGTCTCCTAAGTCAGCTGCAACTGTTTTTTGCTTCTGCATTTCTAGACTTGATGACAACCCCAAAAGACCTTTCAGCAAATAACTTTCTTAAATATATCTAATTACCACTGATAGTTGATTGGCAACAAATTGATTAAGCCAGAAAATGTAAACTAGAAGCTTCATTAGAACGCAGTACTGTAACAATCAGCTTCCCTGTGCTTATACAATTTTCCCCATTCTTTCTTTCCCTTGGGTTTGCATTTACATGTAATGTAAATGCAAAAGCCTAGGACAAAGTTTATTGCAAGTTTTCACTATTTTTAATAAGCTTCTTTCCTTTCCTAATCAAGTATATTTTAAATGCAGTTAGTTATACAGAAGATAAAGTTAGTTTTACTTGCACATGGAAAACAACATCAATATTTCCCAGCAAATATATGGCACAAATTAAAACAGCTATGAATTACACAGCATGTGTAGAGAGCGTGTTCCAAGTGTCAGAAGCATGCTAACCTTGAAGTGAAAAATTCTCTGATCACTCCATTCTGAAGCTTTTTTTTAACCTCTTTCAAAGCTCTTCTTAGCTGGAACGTGTAGAAGAGCAGGCTACATCATCTTTGGTTATGCACACCCGCTAAATACCTGATATGGTATTAGTAGGACCTCACGTGCCTTCAAAGGCCACACTTACCATAGAAAGAAAATGGCTGAAAGCTGCCCTGGTCTTCCATAGCAGTCAGAAGAAAACATGGCAACGCGATGTTCATCACTGACTCTTCTCCTCGCGCTGCCTGCATAGAGCATTAAAAGCTTTGACAGTATTCCAGTATTCCTGCTTCTTCAAGCTCTTTAGTAACCTCCTTTCTGCCCTGCTGACATTCCAAGGCAGATTACTTGAACCATACACCCTCCTTAGGAGAAGGCATCTCTGAAACACCAAGCAATGTCCAGTACTAAGAGTTCTGTTCACCAGCCCAGGGCTATTCCACACGACCCCAACAACAGTTCCTCCAGGTGCACCCAACAACCACCACCCACACAGCCCAGGGGCCATTAACCCTAATGTCCACACGCTGCTTTGAATCACCACAAGGCAATTACACTGGAACCCACAGTATGCTAAAGATAAAGAGAGACAGAATGGTCTTTTAAAAATTATTATTAAAATAAAGAAGCAGGTTCTCTCTTCACTAGCAAGCTTGTCTTATATGTGCTCATATAAAGTTCAGCAGCTCAGAGCTGGTCATACTCAGGTCAGATTCTCTGCTCCCTGCAAAATTTTCAATACTCTGAAGGCTACTTCATTTCTTGGAGGTTGAACTGAGGAATTCCATTTTATCATAAGCAGAGCAAAGTGAACTTGAACTGATTAGCTTCATTAATTAAACTCGTTATTAAACTACCAGCCAGTGAATCTGCAGTGTTTCAATTAAGGTGGTCTAAAGACTTGCTTCTAGCCTAGCTTCAAAGCCTCTGCTTGCTTCCATGCAATTAGTGTCTGACCCAGCAGCAGGAAGACAACCAAACAGGAGAGCACAGTTCTGTCATGTCTGGGGTCTCGTTGCAAGAAAGTGGGAAATTTCCATAAAACATAAACCCAGGGGACTTGGTTTGAAACTCATGATCTTAAAGGTGTTCTCCTTTGCACAGCCTTCCTCTCTGAGTCTCCTCTCTTCCATACCACACTCCTACCCAGATGGGTACACAAATCTCTCTATTTCCTGTGATGTTGTATCATTCTTGGTATAAACTATGCCTCTCTTCCCTCCTCCATGCTACCACTGGATAAAAACAAGTGTCCTAGTTTTGGGTCACTTTCAAAAGCAATACAGGTCTTTTACTACCTTACCGGTATCCTTCTCTAGTATTGATTTTTTGTTCCCCAGTTTATACCATCACTTCCACATCATCCTCTCCATCCCGTCACACTCCTGGTGATTAATTTTATAGAGGGTCACAGTGGAAGCAGCTTGCAGGGAGATCTCTGTGCTAGTTATTAAAGTTATTCTGACTTTTATTAATCTCATACGATGACTTTCCACTTCTTCAAGGTTTATCTGCAACACGCTATCCTATAGCAAGAACTTCAATGCTCTGTCCCAGTCTAGTTTGTGCTCCCAGAGCTACAACATCCTCAGGACATATGTAGGAGGACATTTTTGGGCTCCCTTCTTGGAGGACTAGGGAACACTTTGCCAATTCTGGAGCCATCACCAGTGGCAGCAATGCTGAGATAAATGAGCTGAGAAGTGCTCTGTATGACTGCCTGTCTCTCAGACAGCAAATTAACTCTGGGTTGGGAAAAACCAGGTCTCAACACCAAGGAAATGGTACTTTCTGTTTGAGCTAGTTCTTCAGTAGAGGAGTCTAAGCACTTTGGCATAGCAGATTAGTTGTTTTAAGGCTTTTACTTATAAAACAACAAACAAATAATGTGTCTCCATCAGAAAAATGCCCTTCAGGCTTGACTCTTTCACTTGAATATGAACCACCCTGCAAAATAAGCAACTCCTTGACCTAGTACCAGACCATTTTGAGGATGAAAACAATGATTCAGTATGTTTTGAAATGAAGTATGTATGAATTTTGAGAGGGATTTTCCTCTCCCTTTTCACATTTTACGTGGATAACGTATGCCTACATATACAGATATCTCTACACATAGACATATCTATATGTACATGCTGCTCATCTTAACAGTGGATAGAAACCATAAATATTTGTTTTTAATGTAGCTTTCCCCTGTTCTGCCCACAGCTAGTTAGCAGCAGATTTCAGAGACATATAGCACAGTATCAATCACATTTCAGAAAGGTAAGGTAAATCACATCCTTCCCATGGTTTGGTTTCACAGAGACAAAATTTGCACAATAACACTCTTCCTCAAAGTGACATGCAATAAAAACAGTGGTGTGAGGTGTCCTATATATTATCTTTTTAGAGCTATCATTCCTCAAAGGTCAAGTTTTCCTTCTTACATTCATCTAATTATAAATTACATGAGTTGCCTTCCTTTCTATATCTTACTCTAGCTGTAGCAATTTTGCATGTACTGAATTTTTAGCCATATATATTCCCTTTAATAAATAGAAAGTTATATTTAAAAATAGACATTTGCATGATACTAGCTACAGAGAATAGTATTTTATTACTATAAATAATCCCAGTTTGCCCAGGAATAATTTGTAATTGCCCACTACTGATATCCATCCTCTTCTACGTTCACTCATTCCATATCATTACCTGACAACTATACAATGATGGCACAGTGACTGCTTCATATTTATTGTAGATTGTCACAGTGATAGACATCCATCCCAGGCACATGGGGGAGAAAACAAACAGCCCAGGGATACTTTAGCACTGAATTGAAAACAGTGTTTAAAAGTTACCTTACGTTTACTATTCACATTGTATTTGCTACCACGTACAACCAATGGTTCCCAAGAATTTTTAAGTTCACTAAAAAAACCTTCTCAGTTAACCATATCATCTTTAAATCACAGCACTGGCTCTGTGCTGCCAGATGCTCTGGCCACATGATGGAGAAAGAACTGGGGGTCAGAAGACCAGGTTCTGATTTATGGACCAATACACCAGATGTGAGCACATTCAAATTATTCAAGTCTTTGCCAACTAATTTCCTCATCAGTGGAAATCCTAACTGATCATTTAGCATT
The DNA here is from genome assembly GCF_000710305.1 of Buceros rhinoceros silvestris. Taxonomy (NCBI): domain Eukaryota; kingdom Metazoa; phylum Chordata; class Aves; order Bucerotiformes; family Bucerotidae; genus Buceros; species Buceros rhinoceros. Next base: position 56,026 of record NW_010408640.1, on the reverse strand, counting down.
GCAAAATTATTCTGAGTATTAGGCGTGATGTAGTTTTGAATAAATATGATTTAACTGTCAGAAGAGCAAATTACTTCTAAAATATAAACCAGTAAAAATTTGTTTTGCCCTGTTCTGAAATGAAAAACTAAGTCTGTTACTACAACAGACTATAAGTCTGTTACTCTCCTCTCTGTTTTTCGCTTCTGGTGGTAGCACCAAGAGATGTTACAGGGAGAAAGTCCATTGCCATTATCTTGCACACTGCTTGGAGACAGCTATTTTTCCTAGTGAAACTAGTGAATAAATGACACTGTAAATAGACAGCAAATCCTCCAGCTATTTTACTAGAGCTGATTTGGGGCAGTTTAATAGGCAGAAAGCCAAACGCTTTTGTTCTTTTTGAAACTTCATTATTGATTTAGGAACATTTTCCATCAGATCACACAGCAACTGTCACAGAAGGAAAATACTGTCTTCAAAGTTTTTAGATCTCTACTGTATTTTTAAAATTGTGATAATGCCCCACAATCCCTACATAAATCTTTGCGCAAAGAAATGGGAATATTATATATTTATTTTCTATAAGTAGGAAGTAAAATCTACACATATAAATCTACAAATATTGTGGTGCTGAAAGGCATGGTTTAGAGACCCTGGCAGTGCAGGGTGAAAAGCTGGACTCGATGATCTTAAAGGTCTCTTCCAGATGATTCTGCGATCCTATGATTCTATACGTTGTCCTATTCTTGTCACAAATGTGAGGACAATGGTCTTTCTGTACAGGGGCCCTGACTGCTTGATAAAGCAGCTTACACCTGATTTGAGGTCACAGGAAGATAAAGAGGGATTTATTCAGCTTTTGTAACTGCTTGATGTCAGAGCTAGCTTTCCATCCTGTGATGACAGAGCAGCTCCGCATCTACAGCCTTCTGCTAGGTCCACTCCCAGCGGCAGGAGAAGGAGCAGTTAGTTTTAACACGTTTTAACTGTCAAGAAGACAAGTGTCCAGGTTCACGCATGCATCTGCCCTTCCAGCATCCACCCTGGAAAGTGGGAAATTCTGTTCCTGTCATCAGATTTGTACCACACCAGCTGGCTCTCAACTCTGTGCATATGGGCTGCCATATGCCACATGGATCTCAGTGGAGCTATAGGCTGCAGGGTCAATCGCAGTTGCCTCTCCCCAGGCACTCCTGCAGCATCTCAACCCACAACTTGCCTCATTCTGTTCCTGTCCCTCTGGCCACCTCCTCCTACCTCAACAGCCCAGAAGCGGGGAAGCACCTTGTAACTCTCATTTGGCAGGAGAGGGAAACTCTTCCTCGGAAAGGCAGCCAGAGGAGAGTTTGATCCCAAACAACAACAAGGGATGACACACTGTTTTGGTGGATGGAATTGCAAGGAGAAGGGATGGCAGGAAAGACAGACCATTCCGGTGAAGATTACCAGGGAGGGATGACATGTCTTGCCTGGCTGGAAAGTACTTTATTTATTTGAAGATATGCTGACATTGCTATTAATGATTGCAAATAATACCAAGGAATGTGTTAAACACTGCCAAGATGACAGAAATTGTGTGATCTTTGATCAACATAGGGAAAGTATTAGTAATGATACTGATGTATTTTTAATTGAAAAATACTAGAATTTGCTGAGAATTAGGAATTGAGCAATTCATTATTTAACCTCATTACTGCTATGGTGTCCAAGGGAAATAAATTCAAATAATCTAATGTATCTTGTTTGAATATGCAGGATACACCACAGAGAATAACATTGGCTAAGGTAAAGAAGTGCAAAGCGTAAAACTGATAGTTTAAAATTCAGTTCAAGAATGAGACAGAGAGCATAGGCATAACTGGTAACAACGCTAGAATGAGAGCCTGGCACTTGCAGGTACTACTGTAAAACATGTAGAAAAAATGGATGAATATATTGTCATCCATAATGGAGGGCCAAGACATAAAACAAGCCTAGGTGGCTACTAAAGGACACAATAAATCTGTAACTGGGGCTCCAGTCAGCAAAGAGGACGGCTGTTCAAAACTGCCATGAGTCAATTGTCCATTTTCCTTGACATTACATAAACCACAGTGATTTAATCCCATGCAATGAAGTGAAAACCTTTTTATATATTCATTTTTGTCCCCGAAGGAGTGGTTAAAATTAAGCTTGTTTTAGTAGATGTCAAAGAGTAACTAAAAAGTATACAATCTTCTTTTTTCCTAATCAAAACATTTTAAAACCCGATGATGGTTATGATTCCTAATTGGCAATATTTCATATTCAATATTTGTTATGAGATGACAAACTGTTTTATCCTAACTGATATTCCCATTTATATTCTGCATCTTTATTAGAACAAGGCTAATGTTCCCCAGCAATTTACTCGTTACCTAGAACTCTCTTTACTGTGCCTGATGGAGCAATTGAGGGAGATTTTTTACAGTGGTGAAAGATTCCTTCCCCAAGTTCACACCTGTGATAACAGCATATAGGTTTAAATGTTTTTTTTTCAGTATTTACAATGTTAAAAATGTTAAGTGAAAATGTAGTGTAATTTTATTTTTCTATTTTTCTTATTTTTCTATTGTCCTTGTGTAGTTTAAGTAAAACAAGACGTTTTCTGTCAAGGAAGAGCTGCAAAACAACTTCAAGAAGGACATTGAGGTGCTGGCGTGTGTCCAGAGAAGGGCAACAAAGCTGGTGAAGGGTCTAGAGCGCAAGTCCTGTGAAGAGCGGCTAAAGGAAGAGGGGTTGTAAGGAGGCTGAGGGGAGACCTCGTTGCTCTCTACAACTACCTGAAAGGAGGTTGTAGTGAGCTGAGGGTCAGTCTCTTCTCCCAAGAAGCAAGTGATAAAAGGAAATGGCCTCAGTTGTGCCAGGGGAGATTTAAGCTGGATATTAGGAAAAAATTCTTTGCTGAAAGGGTTTGTGAAGCATTGGAACGGGCTGCCCAGGGAGGTGGTGGAGTCCTCATCCCTGGAAGTATTTAAAAGACGTGTCGACATGGTGCTGAGGGACATGGTTTACTGGTGAGTTGGCAGTGCAGGGTTAATGGTTGGACTTAATGATCTTAAAGGTCTCTTTCAACCAAAACAGATTTATTATTCTACTTGTACTATTGATTGCGAGTATAGTAAAGACCTTTTCTTCTTTGGGAATGTTCTATCTTGCTCTCACTAACACATTTGTTGAATAAGTAATTTTCAGCTCAAGGAGAACAAGCGAAAGCAATTTAAGCTGAGCCAGCCACGCTGTGTGGCTCAGCTGTGACGAAGGCTTAAATTCACAGCTGTTTCTGAAAAGTCATGAGACCTGGATCTCAGTTTGGACTTGTCTCTCTGAGACATTTAAGGTATCGTTTGTTTCAATGGGATGGATAGTGCTGTGGCAAAGCTGCAGAGGAGTCTCATCTCTTGCTACTTGTAAATTAACTTCTCTAGAGAAAGAATGCTGGGGAGGCCTGAACCTCAGAGAAATTGCACCAAAAAGTAAACAGGAAAATCCCGAGTAATTCTTCTCTGAGTGGAATGTAACCTCGTTTCTTTTCAGAACAGTACAGAACAGCTTTGTAGTTAGGATCTGCTTTCACAAGAAGAGATTTTCCATATGTTTGCCCTCCTCTTGTTTTTGCAATGGACTTAACACAATTTCTAAATACAAGCATGTGAGGGTGGGAAAAACTAGTTTACCTGAACCAAGTCATTATACATCAGAAATCTAAGCGTACATGTTCTAAAAGGAGATTTACTTTAGATGTTAAAGGAAGAAAACCTAGTGGGGAATGTATACAATGTAATTATTAGAAAAGTTGACTAGTGATGTTAATTCAGTTTGAATCGCCTAAATAAGCATTGCAAATGCAGCACCCCACATATAAATAAAAAATAATGGAGTCATTAGGTATTATTTCATCAGCTCTTTCGTAAGCTGTATTTTTCAAGGCTGTTTTACCACATATGGTGAGAAATGAAATACAGGATCTGGCAAGTATATTTATGTTCTGAGACAGCATTATTGATAATAGATAAGATTGGCACGTTACATATCTTCCCAAGACAAGGACAAGGGAAAACAGTCAAGTTTAAGCCAGAGAAATTCTGCCTGCATGAATGGAAAAACTAAATTTGCACTGATGATGGTCAGGCATTGGATTGGGGTCCAAGAGAAGCTGTGGAATCTCCACCCTTGGGTATATTCAAATCTCATCAAGACAAGGCCCTGAGCATCTCCCTTGTACTTTAAAGTTTGCCCTGGATTGCATAGGGGGTTAGACTAATGGCTTAAAAAAACCTAATCTAGCAAAGTAATGCCAAGTATTAATTTTCACACACTGAAGAATACTCAAATTTACACATACACACACACTGCAATTTCTCAGCCCTATCCAAGAGAACAAGAAGTTACATTTTATTCTAAATGGAAAGAATAACTTCTATATTTGGAAATATATCCATACCAGATAAAAAGCATAGCAAAGATAGGAGTCGCAAACACCACTCAGGATAAATTAGTCCTGTCTTTATGTAAGTATTTGGATTAAGTCCAGTATTTTTGTTCCCACGTTAACAAGACCTCGGGAAACATGAAACAGCACACTGAATGTCAATATCTTTCTCTCTGCTCTTTCTAATTCACAACTATGGCTACAAAAGTCACATGAGAAGACATAACTACTGCATGCAAGTAATATAATTTCCACTGGCTCTGAATATTTTCAAGTAAAGCAAAGCAAACCGAGAGGGAACACAAACAAGCTGTGTGTTAGCTACAGTGTTCTTCTAGATCTTTCCACAGAAAGCTCTTGCCATGGGCTCCCTCACGTCAGCCTTGCAGAAGCCCTCTTTCCTAAAGAGACTTCCACCAAAGTGAATTATTTCATAAACTTTCTAAAACAGTAAAACTAAACTTCTCCCTTCATTGAACATTGATAAACCCTGCTGCCTAGGTCTAACTAAGTTTTTAAGGAAATAACAATAGATGCTATTGACTAAGGATGCAGCCATGCTTTAGTCCCTGATGTAAACCACAGTAAAGATTCGCTGCTTAAAAATCAGCACAGGCAGCAAAATCTAGTTGAGAGACTTCATGGAATGTAATGAAATTCCTGTCAGCGTAAAGAATTGTATCAGAACAACAGGGGTTATTACTAGGATTACATTATACAAAGCAGAACGGACCAACATAGAGGCAGGAGGAAAGAAAGACGTACCTGGAAGTTAAAGCAGCATCACAGAGAAAAATAATCTTCCTTTTTCTCACAGGCAGCTACAGATGCAAAATGATGGAAGGGAGAACTGAAACAAACTGTTTCCAGCACAATAGCCAAAATGAAAACAGTCCACAAATATTTCTGAATGTTGACATAAATAATAGATGAAAATTACCAAGCAAGCAATAGGAATAATTAATAGTGCAATCAACTAATTTGAACAAAAACATCACCTGCAGTTTTTGTCCTCTAAGTAACTATCATCATTAAACCAACTGGAATTATACTGATTAAAAAAAGCTATGCAAGGAAATGGTCTGCTTATCTCTGAATGTAGTATGATTTTCGTTATTTTAAATATTAAATCAACTACATGGTAAATAAATTAGTCAAATAAATGGTAGTTTTATGCTTTCCCAACAAATAATCATTCTCACATTCCAGACCTTCCTATATTGCCTGCAACGCGTAATCTTGACAGTAGTTTTGCTATCGTTCATGTCTCCACCCATCACTAAGCATCTCCCAATGAAAAAAAGCTCTGGTATTATCTAGATAAATATTATACACACGGCTGAGTTCTTGCAAGACTAGGCCAATACTACAGCCTTGAGTAATGACGTAGAAGATTCCCTTCTTTAAGTGGAAAACAAACAGAAGCGTGCATTTGAGTTCAGTTCATTAAGTGGACAAGAGTCCCTGCTTGATTGTAGCTATTTCCAAAGATGCTCATCAAAATTCCCTGGAATGAGACTGGAGCGACAGGATCCTCTTGGGAATGGTTCAGCTCTGTTCAAGCACAGCACCGCAGAGGTGCTAACTCACTTGGCTACACAAGGAGCTTAGACAACTAACTTAGATCCTGAAATCCACCTTGCAGATATACATAATTAACCAAGACTGTCTTTGCTGGCCACAGCTACTAAAAGAGCAATAGGAATATCTGTTTACATCCTGTTCTGGAACAGGCAATATGGTTTTTGCCCATGCATACGTAAGATTGTTCTTATATGAGTAAGGTGCTTCCCTCTCCTGTGGTAACCTGCCACTAGACCTGCATTAAGCAAGCGTTCCTGGGAGACACTTCTCTTGCTAGCTAACCCCATGATTTCTTTTTATTTTTTATTGAAAACTGGCTACCATTATGATACGTGACACAGCGTGACTTATGCCTTATAGCCCACAGAGAAAAAATTAGGAAAGCATTAATATAAAGTTTAGCACCTGAGTCACTGACAGCATCCAATACATTCCTTTGTGAAAGTGTTAAGAAGCAGCTAAATGCTGCTTAAGACTCAGATTGTGTTAGTTCTCTTACTCCCACCACTCCAAGTCCTGTCAGTTACTCAGTACCGTGCCCACTGCTTCCATTTCCAAGTAGACATTAAGGAAAAGCATAAAGCAAAACATCAGAGGACATGAAAACAGCCAGTATCAAATGTCTCAGGTTTTTGCTTTCCAGCTGAACTCCCTTATTCCCCTCCCCAGGTTATCTGTTTGCTGGTGCGTGGGTGAGTTGCACTGCAGAGCTGATGAGGTTTTAAACACAAGAAGTCTTAATGTAGCATTCTATACAGTTTGTCTCATACTCTTTGCACGCAGCTGGAAAGGACTGACCGGAGTCTTTATACGACTAGTAAATTCCTTTCATGTCGCCATGTGTTACAATGTTGGCGCAAACATTTTTTTCTCTTAAAATATAAGAAGCTGAACCCCTTTCTAGCATGAGCAGTTTAAGCACGTTTGTGTTTGCACATGTGTTTTCGGTTGTAAGTTTCACAAGATTAGCAGGCACTGCACAAAAACAATTGATGAACTTATTATGACATTAATCTTCATAGCTAAATTCATTACTGAAAGTTTATTTCTCTTCTGGAACTAGACATGTATTAGTTCTCTTGGAACTGGACGAATGCTTCAACAGCATTGTTGAAGCATAATAAAAAAAAAATGAAGTAACTTCCATGAATTCCAGTCCTATGAAAATTCTAGTTGTACCTTCTGATGTTAATTAGACACAATCAGTTAAATGCATCTTTGTAATTACGTCTAAAATTAGCTCAGACCCTGCAGGGAGTCTTGTAAATTTGTCACTGTGTCAAGCTGCAAACATATACAGCATTCAGAGATTCGCTCAAATCTCCTGTGAATTTTCTGGGAAAAGGATATTTTTGCACAACTGCAGAATGGAATCAGTAAGAACAATAAGGTTAAGTATTTATGGGTAAGAATCAGGGAAGGCCAACAAGGCAAAGATCACGGTGGGACTCTGTTACAGATCACTCATCCAGCATCAGGAGGTAGACAAAATGCTCTATAAGCATCTGGGAGAAGTCCCACAATCACTATCACTTGTTCTTGTGGGGGACTTCAGCTTACCAGACGTCTGCTGGAAACACATTAGAGGCAGAGAGGAAACAGTCAGGAGGTCCTGGAGTGTGTGGAAGACAACCTGTGACATAGCTGGTGAGGGAGCCAACTAGGGAGGGTTTCCTGCTAGACCTGTTGTTCACAAACAAGTGAGGACTTGGTGATGTGAAGATTGGAGGCTGTTTTGGCCACAGTGGTCATGACACAGTACAGTTTTCAATTCTTGAGGAAGTAGAGAGGGGGGTCAGTAGAACTGCCACCTTGAACTTCGGGAGGCCAGACTTTGGTCTGTTTAGGAGACTGGTTGACAGAGTTCCTTGGGAGGCAGTTCTGAAGGGCAAAGGAGTCCAGCAAGGCTGCATATCTTTCAAGAAGGAACTTCTAAAGGTGTAGGAGCAGGCTGTTCCCATGTGACAGAAGATGAGCCAGACAGGAAGAAGTCCAGCCTGGCTAAATAGGCTAGACTGAACAGGAGTCTGGTGGCTGGAACTCAAGAAGAAAAGGAAAGTCTATGGTCTTTGAAAGAAGCAGTAGGCCACTCTGGAGGATTACAAGGATTTTGTGAGTCTGTGCAGGAAGAAAATTAGAAAGGCCAAAGCCCAACCAGAACTTGATCTGGCAACTGCCATAAAAGACAAGAAAAAATGTTTCTAAAAGAGCAAAAGAAGGACTAAGGAGAATCTTCATCCTCTGCTGGATGCTGGGGGAAACATAGTGACCCAGGATGAGAAAAGGCTGAGGTACTGAATGTCGCCTTTGCCTCAGTCTTTAATGGTGAGACCAGTTGTTCTCCGAGTGTTCAGCTCCTTGAGTTGGAAGACAGAGACAGGGAGTGGGATGAAGAGCCCATAATCCAAGAGGAAACGGTCAGTGACTTGTTGCAAAACTTGAATGTGCAGAAGTCTATGGGGCCAGGTGGGATCCATCCAAGGGTTCTGAGGGATGTGGCAAAAGTGCTCACCCAGCCACTTACCATCATTTACCAACAGCCCTGGCTAACTGAGGAGGTCCCAGTTGACTGGAGGTTAGCAAATGTGACACCCAACTACATGAAGGACCAGAAGGAGGATTCAGGGAACTACAGGCCTGTCAGAGTGACTTTGGTGCTGGGGAAGGTTATGGAGCAGATCATCTTGAGTGCCATCACATGGCATGTACAGGAGATCCAGGTGCTCAGGCCCAGTCAGCGTGGGTTGATGAAAAGCAAGTCCTGCTTTGCTAACCTGATCTCCTTCTATGACAAAGTTTGATGCTTAATGGACAAGAGAAGCGTTGTGGACATTGTCTACCTAGACTTTAGTAAGGCTTTTGACACTGTTACCCACAGCATTATCCTGGAGAAACCGGCTGTCTGTGGCTCAGATGAATGTACTCTCCAGTCGATAAAAAACTGGCTGGGTGGGCAGGCCCCGAAGCGTTGTGGACATTGTCTACCTAGACTTTAGTAAGGCTTTTGACACTGTTACCCACAGCATTATCCTGGAGAAACCGGCTGTCTGTGGCTCAGATGAATGTACTCTCCAGTCGATAAAAAACTGGCTGGATGGCCAGGCCCGGAGAGTGGTGGTGAATGGAGTGAAATCCAGCTGGCAGCCAGTCACCGGTCACCGGTGTTCTCCAGTGCTCTGTATTGGGGCCTGATCTCTTTAACATCTTTATCAATGATCTAGATGAGGGGATTGAGTGCACCCTCAGCAATTTTCCAGATGACACCAAGTTAGGCAGGAGTTTTGATCTGCTTGAAGGTTAGGAGGCTCTACAGAGGGATCTGGACAGGCTGGATCGATGGGCTGAGGCCAGTGGCATGAGGTTCAACAAGGCCAAGTGCCGGGTCCTGCCCTTGGGTCACAACAACCCCCTGCAATGCTACAGGCTTGGGTCAGAGTGCTGGAAAGCTGCCCAGCAGAAAAGGACCTGGGGGTGCTGGTCAACAGCTGATTGAACTTGAGCCAGCAGTGTGCCCAGGTGGCCAAAAAGGCCAAGGGCATCCTGGCTTGTATCAGCAATAGTGTGGCCAGCAGGAGGAGAGAAGTGACATCTTGAATCCTGTGTTTAGTGCTGGGTTAATGACTGGACTTGATGATCTTAAAGGTCTTTTCCATCACAATTCTGTGATCTGCAGAACTTCAGTTTACAAGTTCTTCTATCTATACAAAGAATTGTTAAAAGAATATTTCAAACTATCAAGCAGACAGGGTATTTGCTAGTGCTCATAACTATGCAGTGGGGCCAATTTTAAGAAAAGGAATACCTACGGGAGACCAGTATATTGTAATAACATTACAATTCCATCTATCTGCAATGTTTGGAAGGAACACAACATCGTTAGAAACCAATGGAGACTACTTCTATCACCTGGTTAGAGAAAAAGACAATTTTGAATAGACCATGTTAAACTTCGTTCAATTCACCTGTAAATTTTGTTTTCCAGACTTCAATTTCAGATGCCAGAGACTGCCAGCACAGTAGGAAAAAGCATTTAAAAAGAGCTTTCTTACTTTAAGCAATAATTCCACAATCATTCATACATGAATAAACATGAGCAGGTAAATAGAAGAGTTCTGTGACAGCAGCCTCAACCTTCAGAAATGGGTAAAATGTATTTGCAAAAAAGGAGAGCTGCTAAGCGATTTTATTATTATTCGTTTATATTACAGTATGCTTTTCTTTGTGACTAATACCTAGCTTAACTGTTTTATTGAAATGCATCAGCATTTTATTAACTGTTTACATCTCTAGGTCCAAGATAGTCAGAAATATTCTCTCATAAGAAACATAAATCTGACTTCAGTGAGACAACTCTCTTCCTGAGCTCTCTTTCATTTTCTAATGGGGATGAATAGTGATGAGTTACCGAAATCTTCATCAGAAATTAGATTAACAACACTGTGCTATATTAAAGGAGGAGAACAAAATAGAATTTAATCTCGATTTTGACATTGATTTCCTGAGGAAATCGCAAAATTTGTGTCTATGTTATAAAGGAAAAAAGAGGACACAGTTACACATATCTGATAAACGGTATCATGAAGTGCTCTGTAGATGCAAAGCACCAATGGCCTCTGGCATTAGTGAAAATCAAACACAGAGATCTTGGGTTCTCTTTGCCTTTTCACTGTACTATCTACTAGTGTAGCAGTACCTTGCACATGAGTTTCACATTCTAGGCATGATTGCATATACCTGCTAAAAATTAATTGTAGTATACATTTTATAGGAGCTAATGAAAAAAGGAGAGAGGGAAGATAAGCCATTTAGACATCATACCCATGGTTAGCATTTGTGTGACAAATGTTCATCTGAATTATCTAATTTCCTCCACCAAATTTCTTTGAGATATATATTTCAACTTCATATAAACACATGCATGGCAGTTTGAAATGAAACAATTTCCTGTTCGTATACCAAAAAAACCTGAAAACAGGGGGAAAACCTCCCTGATTCAAAACTAGCAAGTGTTCTCAACATTGCCAAGAAATCAAATTTGGAAGAAATGTAATACCTGGAGTATGTCAGTACTACTAAGGTATAGGTGGTAAACAATTTTTCTAATAGGAAGAAAAGTAGAAATCAATACAGCAGAAATCAGAATCAGGTTTCTTCAAAAATAGCTGGAAATCTTCTAGGTGTCTGCATGTAGTTTATTACTTTTTGCTACTTAGGACATTGGATGTCTAATAAATATACTGAATTAAAAGTCCACAAAAGTATTTATCTGTATTATAGAAGATGCCAACTGTCAGAGGCTTTAGACAGAAATTTTACCATCAGTTTTCCAGAATCTTGACACATATGAATAAAGTCAAACCAAAGGAAAAAAAGCAACAGCTGAGTTTTCTGTTACTGGTGTTTCCAAGACAGAACAGTTTAATGATTCATCACTGAATATAACCTTGTAAAATGTCACTAAGAGCAGAGACGACTTCATGCACTGTCAGTCCCATAATTCTCTTTTAACTCCCTCCTCACTAAAGTTCACATTTCCTTGGTGTCTCCTCTCTTAATGTTCTCTCAGGACCCACAGCCCTGGTCTAAGGCGATGCAGTCATAGACATGCCACAACGTAAGTACACCTACAACTGCGTCAAAGATCACTGAAACCACAGCCAATATTCTCACTACATTTGTTATCGTTTAGAGCTCTGAGTCCAGAAACCCATATCAGGGGAAAGACTTGGATTGCACAGTGATAGCCTCATCCAACTTCCAACTACTCTGACAGTGGGCAACAGCAAATGCCTAAGATTATAAAAAAGCAAATGTATTTATTCTTCCCCATATAGTCATCTAGTCACAAGTGATCCATGGTGCAAGAAATTTGTAGAGTGATAGAATGGTTTGGGTTGGGAGGGACCTTAAAGATCATTCAGTGATCTTTATCTATAAATTCTGGGATTTGAGGTAGTATCTTTGTGATTAACAGCTCTTGATAACAGTTAAACAGCTCTTTTTCATCTATGAAGCTTTCTAGTTGCTTTTCTACATCCATGTAAACATTGGCCTTTGCAACACATTGTGGCAGAGCTTCCCAGCTTCACTATACAAGGCACAAAGAATAATCTCTGCTTTTCTTATCTATCTCTTTATAATTTCATTTTATAGCCCTGATTTCTTGAAAGCAAAACTAATACTTGAACAACAAACCATAAAATAATAATTGCCTCTTAATCTCCTCCATGTATTCCTATCACTTTTCTCTTCTGTCTTCCCTTTTCCAGCTAGAAAATTCCCAGACTTTTGGTCTTTCTTTCACTCCCTCGGTACTGTATAGTCGTCACATGGAGTGATGAGGTCCTATCTATATTCCAGTGTAAGATCCTTAGTTTACACGGTGAGCTCGGAGGAAATCAGGCATGATTTCACTGGCACCCCATTTACTTTTGTTGGAGGTGTACCTAGATATGGAACTGTTGCTGGCTTGCTCAGATAAATGTTTTGTGATTAATCAAACACTAGGCCGGCAGGCAGCTTCAGGACTTGACGGTGAGTATCTTTACCTGCCATACAGTGTAAATTGTAACTTTTCAGCACAGACAGAACTACTTCACCTCTGAGACCAGTGGCAAAGGGAATTGCTTCCGATGATGCTTGCTCCTAAATACAAAGGAACTAGGGCAGCCCTTATTTGCCTCTTGCATATTCAGCTCTTCCCTCTACTCCATCTTTTTGCAAACCAGCACATGAGCTTCCCTGCAGGAGCAGAGCATGCACGTTATAATCCACACCGAGGAATCCATTCCCATGGGGTCAGCAGGACCTACCTCCTAAGCCATTCAAAGAGGGCATTCAAAAGTAGCTACCCTTGGAGTGAGAGAGAAAAAAGTCTGACAATAATCACTTCCTCTAACAGTTTAGCTTTTGCCAGCCCAAGCGTGTTTTGAAAAATACAACTCACAGTGAATATTCTTTACTACTGCCTAGATTGAAAAGGTGCAGTCAGAGTGCACCCACCACATTCAGGCGAATCTCTTGGTTGTATGACAAGAGCGGCTCATCCTTGAAAAATCAATTTGGTCTGTAGGGGTTTTATTCCAATCCCCTCATGGACTTTAATGGACACTTGAGAGCTTTTTAGGAGATCAGACATCACTAGAGAATATTTCTCCTCCTTATCACTATCCCACAATCTTTGTTTCATTTGAATTACCTGACCGGAGTTTTTCTGTTGGTTTGGTGGTTTTTCTTTTTCTTTTTTTCCCAGTGTTCCAGAGGATTAGAATATCACAATCTCTACTCCATTACACAGCCATAAGGGAGTGGTGCGAGTGTAGAATGCCAGATCAGACTAGTGGTTACTTTAAACTGTTGTCCTTTCTCTGATTAGCACTGGATTTTTACCCTTCTGTGAGAATCCTTCGCTGCCTGCAGAGAAAGTTTTTATTTAGCCACAAACTAGAAAGTGATGTAAACCCTAATGAAATGCTCCCTACAGTAAACAAAGAATATTATCACCTTGAACTCTTTTAATCCTTCCACTACGGCATTGATTTTCAAATACATACTTCTGTATGTATGGATGTACTATTTCAGAGGTAGGTTTTGGGTAGACCATCTTAGCACACCAGAATTTAGGATTCCCTTGAAACTTCTCCTATTTTCCAAAACTGGAACCTGACCTACACATTTATCTTCATTTTCCATACACACTGTTCACTCTAGATTTCAATTAAACATAATTGAAGTGTCTTTTATAAAAAGATAACACAGTTTTTATCTAAGGATTGTTTAAGTAATCCTACTACTAAGCTATTAAAAATGAGTGAATCTCCTATTCAAATAAATGTTAGCCTCATAGTAGGAAACAGTAAAATTTATCTCTTAAACTGAAAGTATACTGAGGCAATCACTGTTTCAGCAATACATTTCAGGAATTTCAGTCTAATTATTTATCGTTAAAAATATGGCAGCCCACAGTCAGTTCTGTCTGACCATCCCAACAGAATCTTTTCATTCTTTTGATTTCAAAAAGAAACAGAAGCTTTGCAAACACACCACACAATTCAGGCTAAGGAATTTGGGAACACACATGGCCATCAAATTTTAGTCTAGAACTTACAGTCTATCCGTTTGTCCCAGTGAGTGCCCCATTTCTATGAGATGAGTCCCCACTAACTGTTCAGTTCATCTCACTTTATAGTCTACCTCAGTTTATTTTTGTAAATTAAGGTCATATTCTATTAAGAAACCAAGAGTATGGGTTGCTGGTAAGATCACAAATCTGACTTTAATATACCACAACATTTCAGGAAGAGCTAACCTAAAAGTTTAGCAACATCATTTTCTTTCCTGAAAGTCTCGGGACATAATGCCACAAGCTTTTCTCATTGCATCAATACAGATGGAATTAATGAAAAATAAACTTATAAAGCACAACAAAGTAAGGATTATCTGGAAATAATTCTGCCAAAGATTAAAGGACAGTTGTGCTCTACTGCAGGACTAAAAAAAAACCAGTATATCATATGCATATGAATTTATCTGGAAAGCAGAACGTTCTTTACATGACAAGAATTCATTGATGTTCATCGGAGCTATGCTATTTTATTCAAAACAAAGCACAGTATTCCTCAAGCAATACCAAGGCCCTATAGATCAGCGAGTTTTTTATGACTGCAACAACTTCTACAGCTAGTTCACATATATGACTCCATGTCAATTTTTAAGTGGTCAGAAGAAACTTGCAAGGAAGGGATGGGAGACACGTCAGAATAATATATATATTTTATTGATCAGAAACGTGTATTAAAGCAAAGTTATCTGTTTATCTACAGTCTCATTCTTCCCAGGAAACGCCTGCCTTTTAGATGAGACCATTTAGTGAAAAACTCTCCTTGTCTTATGGGCTACACGGACTCACTGACCACATCTGTGAGACCTACTGGTATTTCTTTGGAGGTAAAGGGGAAAATTTGCAATGATGAGGATCACATACCAGGTTTAACAAAAGTAACAGCTTTAGGTTTAAAAAGGTTCAGTGAGAAAATGGGACCAACCATAAAATGTTCGGTGAAAGATCTGTCTAGTTCATCTGTCTATGCTGTATCCAGTAATGCCCAGTAGAGGATTCCTGGGGAAAGTAGAAAAAAAATGAGAGAAATGTATTTCCCAATAATTTCCTCCCAGCTTTCAGCTCTTTGTTCTGACATTTCCTGAACCAGATTTGGCATCTTTTTTTTTTTTTAATAGCCCTAGATAATTTTTTCTTCTACTAATGTATCCAATCAGTTTTGAACATCAGCAAACTTCCAGTTTCAGCAACAGCCTGTGGCAAGGAATTACATAGCTTTGCTCTGTATCTGGGGTTTTTCTACCTCACTTATTTTCAACCTGCCATAAGCAATTTCAATACGTGCACATCAACATTAGAGTACCTATGGAGAACAGTCCCGACAGCTTAATATTATTTTTGCTAAAATGTGAGTTATCTAATATAACAAATACTGAGAAAATCTGTTTCCTTAGACAAAGAAAATCCTCTCAATAGATTAATTACTTTGAAATTTCTGTCTTTTGCACAAAACTTTCATTATATGAAACCATTCAGTAACATACCGAATTACCTCTATATAACTAAAGGTCATAGAATATTTTGAATCTAGTCCGACCTCCCTGCAGTGAGCAGGGACATCTTTAACTAGATCAGTATCAGCTGTAATTAGCTGTTGCTGTAACAGCAAGTTTGGTTGGAGCAATTAGAGCAGTCCACTTTGGTTTTGATCTTTACCACTGTTAGACTTTTCCCAATAGCTAGCAGTGTTGACTTTTGGCAATTCTTTCCTGGAAGAATAGAGAAAGTCAGCTAATTATTTTCATTGTTACTATTCGGCCTTTTTTCTTTTTATGCTAAATCTACATTCAACTTCTAAACTTTTCTGGGAAAATGCACTCCTCTAATCAAGTGAGTCAGTTACACATATCTCCCCTTGAGCGGCTTTCCTCATTTAAAATTGGCAGTTGTGCACACTATGCTGCTTATTTAGCCTATCACCATGTTTCAAGATCTCAGGAAACAGTTTTAGATGATTCATGCAGTAGTAGTGCTGCCCTGATAATCTAGACTTAAGTGAGGCAAGACTGTATTTTTAATGCAAAATACACCCCTCCTTGCAAATCTTACCTTGATAAGATAACCCCATTGCTAATCTACAGCACACAATACAGACGCCAACTGTGCATGCTGGGAGCAGCAATTTAGCTTGGGAAATTGGAATAAAGACTTCAGGAAAATAAAAACTTCCTGAAGAACCACACAAGACATTTTCAGTGACTCCTGATTCCAGAAGGTGGCAGATGGATTCATATAAGGTTAGTGAGTTAGGCCTAATGCACGCTGGCCTGCCTAAATCTTTGAGGAAAAAAAGCTGTCCTAAATAAATGATTGTAATATTTGTGTGCAAACAATCAATAATCCAGGCCTTTTTGCAGGTTTTCCTACTGAGTTTAAGATTAAAGCTGTAGTCTCTCAGAGGAAACCTCTGTGTCACTGCAGTCTCACTGGTCTCAGTTCTTGAAGAAGGGATCTGCAGATGGCCAAGTGCAAGGTTAAAAGCAAAGTTTACTGTACAGTTCTACATGTTGGAGTAGAGGAGAACAACAGCATTCCAGCTTAAAGTACATAACAACAGGAAACACACTACCTGAAAATGGTATATGCAAGATCTAGAAAGGAGACAAGGACCATTTGACTCCAGAACAGGGATATATTGAAGTTTTAAATTCATCTATCCATCTCTAATCACAGAGTCTTTGAAATTCCTAAGCTTTGTTACTTCTCTGATAACAAATTGCTCTGTGCAATCAGTGCCGTACAGGGTTCCCTAACTGAGGTGCTTTTGCATGGCAAGTCAACTTTGAATGGGCTCTCTTTGAGGCCACATCATAAGCACATTGTTTTCTACCACGTTTCTGTCACCCTAGATCTCTATTACAATCCTTTTCATGTAAGATTCTTCCCACTAACATGTGAGTTTTTAGAAGGCATCACTGAGATCCTTCTCAGCTATATAATTTATTGCTTCTTTTTCTTTTGCCGATGTTCACTTTATTATTTTCTCATATTGTGACTTCATACTTTCTTAAAATTACCATTTATTATCTGCTACAACTAGTGGCAGCACCTCTCATTTCAGTACTACCCTTAGATCTCATTAAACTATGACCAATAGCCTCTCTGAGTGCTTAAACAAGGAGACGTTTAATAAAACTGTTCCTGATATCAATGTCCAGGCAGATTTCTGTTTTTCATTGCCTATTAAGTTCCCCGTTCTGGCTAGCTTAAGTTATATTACTGCAACCCTATTCAAGCTGGTTCATACTTACTTTAAGCTAAGATTTTATAGGAAACTCAATCAAATTTCAAGCAGTTTATATTTTTGTGTCACTACCTTCTGTCCCCCTTTTGTATTTATATCAAGAAACAATTGAAATTTTATTGGCAAGATACAGTCCTGTCTACAAAAAGGAAAAGATGCATAACAATGTTTATTCTCTAGTTTACAGAGGAATTATTAGACATATCCATGCTGAAACAGCAAAAATCAGCACCACTGAAAAATCTTTCACAAGGTAATGCATCATTTCTGTCTAGATGATAAAAGGTCTTGCCTAACCCTAACAGTTAAACCAACTTAACTAAAATCAGCCTTAAAGATGACTTCAGTCAATTTTTATTAGTGGCAAACAGCCTTAAGAATAAATAAACTGCAATTTCACATTTATCTCCTGACAAGTAAACTGATACAGAACGGATGGGAACCAGAGTACCTGTCTTATATGGCTTTGAATCCATTTCATTACAATACTTTAAAATTCCATTGTAGCAGTAATAAACTTAACAAACTTTCTCTGATGTTTTATTCCTGTTGTTTTCACCGGACGCTGGACTGGATGTCCCTTAGGCATCCCTCCAACTGACATTTCTACGACTCTAATAATGTTACCTTGGAAGTGAAGCACAGAAGTTTTATTAAAATTGCAAATCAAAATCCAAAACTGAGAAAGCTTCACCTTTAATTCAGCCTACAGGATGATGACCATGATGCAGGCCTAACCATCCAGCACCACTTTCCTCTTTCCTTTTAAAGAACAGGTAAAAGAAAGACCTTTTTGCTATGAACCTTTATGACAAAGTCAGTACAAGTACCCAGGCTGTGATACAGCTGTCTATCCGTCAGTGTTTCTTGGGTCCCTTCAGGACATCAAGCTGACGATTCAGTGTCTGAGAAAAATATTGTGGCTATCTGAGTTATCTTGGTGATGGGGCTGGGACAGTGATTGCCGACCACTTCAGTTAGGCTTCAACCCTTATCTCTAACCCTACACCCTACCCCTTACCCTAGTTCCTTAATCTAATTCTTTTTACTGGTCCTTAAAGCAAGCCCCTACCTTGAAACTCCTAAACTCTATCCCCTTGCACAGACCTTCTAGCCCTAACCCCATCCTGTAACTCTAACCCTAACCTGTTTGGCCACTGGGAGATGAAAGAAATGCAGGGGTTTTGAGGTCATGGGGCAAAGAAGAAATCCCTAGCAATGGGACATACCATTTTTACGCAAAATGACCTGACTCTCTTTGGATGTGTGAACAAACATAGCGCGAGTTTTCTTATGTGCAGTGAGAGTGAAATCCCAGCACTTAATTTCTCCAAACAAAGCGAAAGGGTCCAGTTCCCTTAGCTTTCCATCTGTCATGTGTTTTCTCTACCTATTCAATGTTGATGGAAAAGAAGGCATGACTGAGTTCAGTGTTGTTTCAGTGATTACACTGTAGAAAAAGTGATATGTTGGGAAACAGCGGCTAACCCCACTTTGATACATGCAGTTTGCAGTCAGGGATTAGAATGGATGGATGTGGATGAAGTGGTCTATATAGTAATTTTATAGATTAAATTGATAGAGCAGTTTTTTAAATCTACATGTAGGCTATATATGATCTGACTTGGTTATAAAGCACTAGTTGTTCTTTCCAAACCTGCACATCTACTTCAGTGCTGAAAATACTGTTTTCCCCTTGAAAAGGACTCGAACTGCAAAGCATAATTTCAAAATATAACGAAGTTAATGGACAATGGTCTTACCTGTACATGGTGAGCTACCTATGTGGCAAAGTAGCAAAGTCATGAGATATCTGCCAACAGAGTAGGTCATCAAGAGTCCTTGTCGTGGGACACTGATACTCGTTATTTAAAGTAATATGCAAGCTTTTTTTTCACTTTATCTTAAAAAAAAAAAGCCCGTGGATCATTAATCTAAGCAGAATTTCTGACACTGCTTCTGTAATTCTGTTTTTACAGTGGCTACAACTCTAAAAGACAAAGTCTGAAGGGACATTTAGGAGATACAGGTCTGGGTTGCAAAGAGGCTTAATGAAGATTGAAAGTTTAGGTGTCCACAGTAGAAACTCCTGTATAAAGCTGTAGATTTACTCTGTGACTTTGTGTAAATTAGTAAACAATCAGATATTATGGAAGATAACTTGCAAATGAGAGTTAGTTCATAAAAATATTGCAAAAATAGCAATGATTATGTCATGTAGATAGATGCTATGTAGGCATCATAATCATAGAAAGCAACATTTTTTTAAAACATGTAAAAGTTACCTGAAAATATGTTTTGTCTCAAGACACAGGGATCTAGACAGTGACTTTGTCTATTTAATCAAATAAATTTGTGCTTTGACATATTGCAAAGGCTTTCTGCAAGAGAAAAGACAGTGAACGTTCAATAAACACACACTTTCTACGTATGATGAAGAAAGTGTATCTTTTTCATGGTTGAGAAGAATAAGAAGTTTATCTTAAATGGTAAGGAGTCTAACAGATTGAATATTATCAGGGCATGTCTTCTAAAGAATTATGACAATGAACAGGTTGTTTAACGAATGAAAATTCTACTTTCTATTGATATCCAGTTAGTAAATGTAAAGCAAGAATGGGCAGGAAGGATGGAAAGAGAGGAAGAAAATATAGAAGTAATGCCTCCAGAAAGAAATCTTAGAATTCTAAGCCAGGCGCAATTTATAGATATGGACCAAATGTAAATTACAGATGCATCATTGACAGTAGTGGAGATACTTTGATTTAAAATACCTGAGGATCTCATTAAAAAAAAAAAAAGTCATAAATTTCCAGATATTTTTCCCAGCACTATCTTACAAATTCCCTTTTTTTCTGTTAAGATTAGTCCCAGAAAGACACTTTAGGAAGAAATTTCTTTTAAAGGAGTAATAAATACAGAGAGAAATAAGTCACAGGCAGTCTAAGAAATTCTCAAGACACATATTCATGCTGCAAGAGCCAGGGGTAAAATTAATAAATAGGGCTGTATGACGACTGGATGCTTCTGTGGAATAAAAGCAAATCATTGCAATCTCTAGAGAACTAAGACACCAAATAATTACTTCATTATGTTAGTTAAACTAATGACTTATAAATGTGTCCTCATCTCCCACCCCCCGGCACACGTTTTTGATACGTGCACCATTTCATCCCTACTCAGAAATTGTACCAACCCCTCCCGTTCACGAAAGAAGAAACTAAAAAACTGCAGCAGCACAGCACTATTTCTGCCATAATAACACTTCTGTCTCCTACACCCAGTCCCATTCAAAGACTGACCCCTCTCCAGAAACACCCGATATTCTAAATAATACATAAACTTTAGGCCCAATTCCACAAACATTCAACTACGTGTGCATCTGCTAGCTTCAATGAGACATGAATAAAAAAGATTACGCTTGTGCACCTGTGTTCATAGGATCATGTCCTCGGCAGTGAAATTAGTTTACTTTCATAGTATAGAGCAATGATCTTTCGAGAGTTGCAACGCATTGTGGGAGGAAATTTCAGACGTTTCACAGATGATGGCTTGGGAAGATGTCATTTCACCTAAATTGTTTACTGAATATCTCTAGCACCTCATGATACAGCACAAAACCTTGAAATTTGGCAGCATTTATGCCTTGCTGCATCTCCTTTGTGGCAACTTGTTGTGATATTTGGCACCCGACCTCTACCGTCGAGGTCCATTTATACACTTTCTCTAGTATAGAGGATGCAAAATGGCACTTTATTACGTAATGAACAGGGTTATATATCTTCCCAAGAAGCCTCGCCCATCGTGGGTGGTTACTGCATTCCTGTTACGTAAGCACGTAAGCACGTAATCTTCCGACCGCCCACGCTGCCACCCAGTGTTCTGCAACACTCCTTAGGGTCACAGGTCCTGCACGCTCCTTAGACACTTGTCCTGGTTTTGCTGGGACAAAATCATAGGCCTGCCATGGTTTGCAGGCCAGTAGCTGTTTGGAGTCAGCCAGGGCAGCTGACCCGAGCTGGATCCCAGGTGTATCCCAGACCATAAAATTCACGCTCATCATAAAGGGAGAAGTTTGCTGGGATGGGGGGTGTCTTCGTTTTCTTGATTGGGTTCGTATTGACCCCGCTCCTTTTCCTTCTCCTGAGGACTGGTTTATTGTGAACACCATACCTTTGCTGGGCTGAGTATAACTTTACATACTTTATATTAGCATTTGGTATTAGTTTTGCTATTTCATTAAATCCATTTTCTTCTCAGTCTGTGGATCTCCTCTCCTTTTCCCTATCCTCCTCCTCCGCTGGAGAGGGGTCACTCGGTGATAGGGCAACTATTAGAGTTTAGCCCCAGATATGGGCTAAATATAGACAGCTCTTGATAGGATTTGACAGCAAATGTACTCAAAGTTACAGGACTGTTTAGGTGTTACTCCTGGCCACATCAAGTTAATAAGATTGATAATACAAGATCTGAGAATAAAGTTCTCATTTCTCATGTAAGAAATAATCTAATGCAAATGCAGGGGAAATGAGCCATAAAAGTAGAATAGGCAATTGGACAGATGGAAATAAGGCCACAAGTCAGAGAAGAAATCAGGATTTCAGCTCAGACTGGTTTAAAAGGACTAGAAGTCACTAAAATGTCTGAAAAATTGTGCATAGAATGGTAATAAAAGAGGGAACAGTTTGATCAAGCAGGAAACAAAAGCAAAGACAGAAGGCGAGACTTCAAGAGAGGTGCTGTGAATTTAAAAATCCCACAGCTGACTGTTGGTAGAGGATGCAAGTTTCACATAACTACAATCCTGACTGGAAGACAGGAACAAGTATTTTTGAAAGGGTACACCTAGGTCATCATCATCATCATCATCATCATCATGGCTTGGCTTCGTGAACGAAGATCTGGGAAGGGCTTTTCCCACGCTCACTGCAGGCGATGAGTGCACCCTTCAGGCCTGCATGGTGGATTTTTCAGGTGAGGCGCAGCGTGTGCGGAACTGGCTCCACCCTTTACACCTGAGGTTCATCTGCCAGGGCCTAGCGAGCTTGGACAGTGACAGCGAAGTCCTCAGGTCGTAGGTTTGGTTAGAGTATCCTTCTCTTAGATGGAGCCTTACAAGGCTAAACGAGCTCCATCTGCCCGGGTTTGGAGTCAGAGTTGTCCTTCTCCTAGGATGGCTGCCCCAAGGCTAGTGAGCCCATCCTGCCCGTGGACACACTTTGTCTGACCCTTCAGTTGAGACCTGTCTGGCTTGGGAGACCCCACCAGAGGCACATGCCACCACCAGCACAGCTCTCAACCTCACAAGGGCACACAAGCTCCTTCCCCACGGCAAGGGGGTGCCCGTGAAAGAGACATGTAGGTAACACTAATAGAAGTGGTCAGGGGAATAAATATCTGTAGTAGGTTAGCAGAGGATGTAGCTGAACTTGAAGAGGTTGAACTGAAACTGAACATTTTTCTAGAAGAGGTTGCCCTGTCACCTTTCAAGGGAGCTCATCTCTTTTCCTAAGGGAACTCCTGGCTGGAACTCTATGGCTTGAGATACTCAGAAGAATGACTGACAAGTTAATCATAACTCTTCCTTATGGCCTCCTTGTTGATAAAAATAGAAAGCAATCAGTGCTGGTAAGAATTTATGTGTTGGTTTTTTGTTTTGTTTTTATTTCCAAAGAGCATCACAAGGAGCATCAAGAGGCTGAAGCATACTTAGAGTACAAAAAATGTTGTAAATGGCTCATTAGGAAGGATCGGTTAATACTACCTTTGAATATGCTTTTGGCTGTATCTATAAGAGTAGCACTAATCAGTTAGATTTTAACAACAATACGGAGTATTACCAAAACATTAACATCTAATAAATACTGATCACAG
>NW_010408640.1:28648-32668 GCF_000710305.1 Buceros rhinoceros silvestris | reverse complement strand
CCATAATTACTCAAGTAAAGACCATTAGTGCTACTTCCTCCCAGCTAAAACATGAAAGCATCTTTACTTAATTTGCTTCAGATGCCAATAAGTGTCAGCATCTTAATCCATCGTAAAGCATTTATCCTTCTCTATGTCCAATTTTAAACTGTTTTTTTCCACAAATTAATGCCATATTATCATTACCCTGTTATTTTATTTTTCTTAAGTCTCAAAACAGCAATGCATGCAGCTATAGAGTGCTAAAGATAGAAAGTGAGGGAAATATTCAAAGAAACTACCAACATCAAAATTTCATTCTTCCACAGTCTCTCTGGGCCACCGGTCAGCTACTCTGTTATTTTTCCCCCTTCTAACAGGTCACTTTAAGATCCTAAGTCAGCTTAGTTTCTTGAAGTCTCGAAGGCATAAAGATATAGTCAGTATTAGTTTCATGGACTGATAAACCTGCTAGAACTGAAACTGTAACTTATTTGACCTCTAGGTAATGCAAAAATTTTTTTGTAAAAAACCTTCCTCTCACTGCACTGGTGCTGGTGGTGTTAGTTTACTTCAGGAACAGCTGTGTAAATATATTGAACTATTCAGTGTGTGTCATCTTTAGAGGAATTATTCTTTACAGGAAATGTTTCAGTCTCTTGGTAGAACTCTTGGTAGAGTTCACTCATATGCGTACTTAAAAGAAAAAAAAAATCCCTAATGCTGATGGAGACCAGGCCAGCAGCAGAAAAAACAGGACTGCTCAGTAATGGCACTCATATTTTGTCTTCCCTTTTGAATCATCTGCTTGGAAGAGACCGTTGAGATCATCGAGCCCAGCTGTTCACCCTGCACTGCCAGGGTCCCTAAACCATGTCCCTCAGCGCCACATCCACACGGCTTTTAAACACTGCCAGGGATGGGGACTGCACCACCTCCCAGGCCAGCCTGTTCCAAGGCTTAATGACCCTCCCTGTAAAGAAATTTTTCCTGATATCTAACCTAGATCTCCCCTGGCACAATTTAAGGCAATTTCCTCTTGTCCTGTCGCTTGTTATTAGGGAGAAGAGACCAACTCCCACCTCTCTACAAACTCCTTTCAGGTAGTTGTCTCCCCTCATCCTCCTCTTCTCGAGCCTAAACAACCCCAGTTCCCTCAGCCACTCCTCATAAGACTGACTCTCCAGACCCTTCACCAGCTTTGTTGCCCTTCTCTGGACGCACTCCAGCACCTCAATGTCCTTCTTGAAGTGGGGAGCCCAAAACTGGACACAGTATTCAAGGTGTGGCCTCACCAGAGCAGGGTACAGGGGGACAACCACTTCCTTAGTTGTGCTGGCCACACTATTGCTGATACAAGCCAGGATGCCATTGGCCTTTTTGGCGACCTGGGCACACTGATGGCTCATTCATTTGGCTGTCAACCAACACTCTTGGCAGAATCCTTTTCTGCTGTGCAGCTTTTCAGCCACTCTTCCCCAAGCCTGTAACATTGCAGGGGGTTGTTGTGGCCCAAGGGCAGGACCCAACACTTAGTCTTATTGAACTTCACATAGTTGACCTCAGCCCATCAATTGAGCCTGTCCAGATCCCTCTGTAGAGCCTCTGTGCCTTCAAGCAGATCAACACTCCCACCTATCTTGGTGTCATCTGGAAAATTGCTGAGGGGGCACTCGATCCCCTCATCCAGATCATTGATAAAGATGTTAAAGAGAACAGGCCCCAATACTGAGCCCTGGGGAACACCACTGGTGACCGGCTGCCAGCTGGATTTCACTCCATTCACCACCACTCTCTGCGCCTGGTCATCCAGACACTTTTTTATGCACTGGAGAGTGCACTCATCCAAGCCACAGGCAGCCAGTTTCTCCAGGAGAATGTTGTGGGAAACAGTGTCAAAAGCCTTACTAAAGTCTAGGTAGACAACATCCATAGCTCTTCCTTCATCCACTAAGCAGGTCACCCTGTCAACCCCCCAAAGCCACAGGCAGCCAGTTTCTCCAGGAGAATGTTGTGGGAAACAGTGTCAAAAGCCTTACTAAAGTCTAGGTAGACAACATCCATAGCTCTTCCTTCATCCACTAAGCAGGTCACCCTGTCATGGAAAGAGATCAAGTTGGTCAAACAGGACCTGCCCTTCATCAACCCATGCTGACTGGGCCTGATCACCTGTTGTCTTGGACATGCCGTGTAATGGCACTCAAGATAATCTGCTCCATGACTTTCCCTGGCACCGAGGTCAGACTGACAGGCCTGTAGTTCCCTGGATCCTCCTTCTGGCCCTTCTTGTAGACAGGTGTCACATTGACTAACTTCCAGTCAATTGGTACCTCCCCAGATAGCCAGGACTGCTGGTAAATGATGGTAAGTGGCTTGGTGAGCACTTCTATCGCATCCCTCACAACCCTTAGGTGGATCCCATCTGGCCCCATAAACTTGTGAACATCTAAATGGTGCAGCAGTTCATTTACTGTTCCCCTGTGGATTATGGGGCCTTGATTTTGCTCCCCATCTCTGCCTTCTGGTTCAAGAGTCTTGCAGGTTCATTTCAGGAGATTGCTGGGTGCCACCCAGCAATGAATGAAGCTCCTGTTATCACCACTATGTTATCCTGAAAGGCACTTGAACACTGTTAGTATTATGTAGCAATTTACATCATACAGCTCTAAATCACGTATTTTCACCCAGACTTAAATTCCCTTGCAATACATAGTGGATTTCACCATTTTTCATCATCACTCACGAAGTACTTGCAGGTCCTTGAGCAAAAGCAATCCCTTCAATGCATTTGCCTTTGCTTGAAGCAGGAAATACCCAGAGAGTTTTCCCGAGCAGATTACTTTCACACACCACAGGGACTATATCCCCTTCGACTGTATGTAAAGGTTCTGATTGAGCAGGACCAGCTCAACTGATAGATCCTCTGGTGTTAACTAACCAGGTGGCTCATGGTAAGTGCTTGTCCCAACTTTTAGAAGTTCCACCACCCATTGCTTTCAGAGTAGTTTTTAACAATCCGTTGTATCGTTCAGTTTTTCCAGATGCTTTTGCATGATAGGGGATATGATATACCCACTCGATACCATGTTCTTTGGCCCAACTGTCTGTAAGATTGTTTTTGCAATCAGTCCCATTTCCCAGCTCAGCTCTTTTTGGAGCACAGTGTCACCACAAGATTTCCTTCTCAAGGCCCAGGATAGTGTTCTGGGTAGTAGCATGAGGCATGGGATATGTTTCCAGCCATCTGGTTGTTGGCTTCTACTACTGTAGGCACACAGCGCTTACCCTGGTGGGTTTGTTTTGCGGGAGTACAATGTAACCAACCTGCCAGGCCTCCCCATATTTATATTTTGACCGTCGTCCCCCATACCACAAAGGTTTTAACCGTTTGCTTGATTGTGGCTTCGCTGCCTTTGACTCCAGTTCTTACTGGAGTTCTAGTATATCCAGCATACATCGCTGGTGTAACTTCTTTCAGGCCACAGTAGTCTACTATTAATCTCCATTCTCCATCAGATTTTCACACTGGCCATATGGGACTGTAAAAGGGTGAGTGAGTCTTGCTAAGCACTCTCTGGCCCTTGAGCCAAAGATGGATCATTTTCTGGATGGGAACCACAGAACCTCTACTGATACGACACTTCAGTCACAGCTGGTGTCTCGTCATCTTTTCCCCAGATCATTGCTGACAATATGTGAGAATACATTGATGGTGCACTCTGCACAAACTTCCACAACAAGGGTCGCTGGCATATATATTATACCTACCAGCTATTCCAAATCACCTGTCACATAGCTAGTTCTCTTGGATACTTAATACCTTGTTCCATGGTGGTCCATTTGCTCAGGTGGCACTCGGTGTCGTCCTTAAAGGGATAGATACCTGGTCTTTACAGCTGACAAGAGTCGCCTCCAGAGGCTGAGTTTTGTTCCACAAATCACATTTGCATCTGATATAAATCACATTTGTATCATGTAGCTGTGCTGTTGACACAATAGTGTCATGGAAATGCACAGGAAGTCTTCAAAATCACACTGGCA
>NW_010408640.1:21897-28495 GCF_000710305.1 Buceros rhinoceros silvestris | reverse complement strand
CCGATCTGTAGAGCTAAGTGAAATAATAACCTTATCTTAACTGGTATAAAGAGTACTAGTATTGCAGTATCTTTTGGTACTGAAACTGCTTCTAAATCTAGTCTATTCAATATCAATGTAATATAATTCAAGGCATTGTAGAGCTTGCCAGACAGTAAGCACACACTCACTTAAAAAAGCTCACCATCTATTGCCTTTGACCCTTCAAAAAGAAGTAAATAAAATTCAGTCACAGATGAAGACATAAATTCAAGAGACCAGTGGCACTAAACTTTTACAGGATCAAGAAGAGAGCAGGGTTAAACTGAATTCAGACACCCTCTGAATGGAAAGAAAAAATGTTCCATGCAGGGGATATCTGCATTCGACATTTTTTATGAATGAAAACCCTGGCTAAGCATCATCATAAATAGAATAACAAGATATTATAAAATAAGCAGCACAGGAAGATCTCATCACCAAAGGGGAGACACTCTTGATGCAATATTTGCAGAAAAATCCCTAGTGTAGGAAAGGATTCAATTAATGAATTATGTTTATATTTAATTTACTTTTTCCCTTCAAAAAGAGACAAAAACGTGTAGCTATCACTGTGTAGCTATCAGACAAAACCAGCTAGTGCACATGAGCACCTAGTTCATGCAGAGAATGAGACTTTCAGTTGCAGCAGGCATGGCAGTAGAGTGCACTTCACATTTCTATTCTAGGAACTATTACAATATACCCTCCACACTCTCCTTTGAAAGGAAATCAAGATGCATAAAGAGATGATGCCCATGTAGCTCTTTTAATGGAATACATGAGGAATAGTGCTAATGCATTTTTCTTGGTAATCCAGCTTTGATACTCAGCGTAGACCGCAAAGTATTTTTTGAAAAGAGTACCGAAGAGAAATAAGTGCCTAAGGTCAGTGGGCAATCAAATGGGAAACTTTTCAGTACAATCCTGGGCTCCTACTCCACCCAGCCAACAAATTTTGGGCCACTCTACTCTCCTTATGTACTTGTTTCATGTGGATTGTTTATATTCTTGACTCTCTTCTCAAACATCAACTCACTCAGTAGATGCTCATTTACTTCCCTGGCAGCTCCTGTGTTGCTCCCACTTTTGATGTTGGAGTCATTCATCACTCCCTGCCTCCGAAGCAGTTAAGCATGGCTTCAGCTGAAACAAGTGGCAAACCCTGCCCTCATCTTTGCTAGAATAGGAGCTGTTGGATGCAAATTAGTAGTTGTTCTTCTGCTGTAGTTCATCCCAAAGGAAGTACATGAAAAATGGTACTGAACAGAAAAGAAAAGAAGGTCTTATAATAACACGGTGCTGTCAAGAACATAGTGAGGCACTCAGGAATCAGAAGACAGCCAAGTGCAGCTATTTTTCTTCTCTCTTATCCCTCACAGCCATCTTCTAACCATCTATCCTGACAGTTGTTCACAAGGCTGTGATGTAGAGTATGGATTGGTGTCAAGGGCAATGCAGGACACATAAGGCAGCCCCTCTGAATCACCTCCAGGTTGTGCTTTATTAACTCCTTAGCAGCACTGACAGCTGTCTTTGTAGTCTGCTTCAAGTTCCTGTGCTTCTTTTTCAAGTCCCTATTTACAGACAACTTTTCAGTCAAACAACTCAAGGAATGAAAGCTGTGAGAAGCGGGTCACTTGAGCTATCACAGCAGCATACTGTTATATTTTTCCAGTGGCTAACAATGTCAGAGATGGAAGTGAATTTAAATTTGGCTTTTTTTTTTTAAATATAAAAAGTTATTTTATTGTTGCTTCCACTTTCATTCAAAATTTTCAAATCCTACCTTCAGTATTCGTTGTTAGTAGTATTTCTCTAAACAAACCTTACACACCGAATTTCTGCAAGCAGCTGTGTTTGCACAGACCCCCACCCCACAAACTAAGCACAAGTGATCATCTTTGCTGTTGAAATAAAGGCCAATTCTAAATAATTAATTTCATAACTTGTATCTGTAGTATGGCAGAAACAGGATGAACAGCTACCACCATTTCATCACCTTGAAGGAAAAGAGCTTCATAAAAAGCATTCTACTGTTCTATCTTCAAACCAAGACATTTTAGCAATAATTTATACAACTGTGTATGGTTGCCATAGTGGGCAATTTAGCATGACTTTATTTGCATGCGTTATCAGATACTAA
Source organism: Buceros rhinoceros silvestris (assembly GCF_000710305.1). Taxonomy (NCBI): domain Eukaryota; kingdom Metazoa; phylum Chordata; class Aves; order Bucerotiformes; family Bucerotidae; genus Buceros; species Buceros rhinoceros. Next base: position 26,331 of record NW_010408640.1, on the reverse strand, counting down.
ATATTTTTTTTTTTTGTGCTCTGTACTTTGACTCATCGGTCTTTTTCACCGCTCTCCATTCCTCCTTAATTATGTATCTGTGGAAACAGACACCAGAAATGCAGCTCCCATTTGATCCTATGTTATTCTGGTTTTAGCCTGTAATGTGTGGCTTCAAATGCAACACACAAACCCCTTTATTTAAATAAAAATATCTTCTGAAATCTTGTATATTGAATATGAAATGGACCAAAACCATTGCCAAAGCAATCAATGACTGCTCAAAGTCTATGATTCTGTTATCTTGACTGGACATGTAAATGGATAGATCCTAAACCAGCAAAGCAATTTTTACCAGAAATTTTGAAAGCTTTATGTTCCAGTACAAGTCCTTTAAAAGTCATTATCATTTCTTATCAACAGAAATTATTTTTAATTCAGTATACATTTAAAAAAATTACACCTAAAAAATTGTTTTTATTTTATTTTCCCACTATTTTCTGTGGATAAAATTAAGAATATCTTAAAGTCTTACAAATTAATTGTCAAGCTTTTCATGATCCAGAAATTAAGGGCATTTAGTTTTCTTTCACGGTCTTTGTTTAGAGCAAACTGAAGTAAAAAACTAGACTTTGTAAAGCAACAGAGATAGAATTTGATTCAGATACTGCACTGATCTCATCACTGGTATTTTATGCATTTCATGTCAGCGTATGGAGAAGTGGGGAGAGACCTGAGGAGAGATAAATGAATTGTACAAGAATCTGTTCAGATAAATTTTCTAGCAGTGTTGCCACCAGCTTACATTAACCTGGAAAACAGACCTTTCTGTTTAGTCTCCCAGTTGCATTCTAACACAAGGCTGTTCCAGGCAGCAATGGCAAAGAAAAGGTGAGCAAGGAAAAGTCAATTCTTTCAAACCATCAAAAAAAGCACCTATGTTGCTGGTTGAGCCAAGTACAAATAAGAAAACTGTTTCAAGGCTAGTATCAAGACATATTTAGAAAATAGTTAAAAAGATCATAAAATCATAGAATCATACAATCATAGCATATTTTGGGTTGGAAGGGGCCTTTAAACGTCACCTAGTCCAACTCCAAGATATTTAGGCTCAGGCTTGGATGTACCACAGAAAGTCAAGTGTGAATTCAACCTCTGACTTACAGGCATCAACTGTCTATATGACGAAGCAGAGAAACCAAATCAGATGAGTATCTTCAGACAGGCATGACAGTTGTTAGCACGTTAGTTATTAGCACGTTAAGACTCTTCCCTCTCCCCACAGCTCCCTGTGCTACACACCTGTGTCTCCTGTTCAGTCCTGCAAGCTCATAAACAATGCTGCTCCAGATGCTCACTGATACTGTTGTGCTTGAGTGAAACATGCAGCTGAATATTCTTAATACTCTTCTATGCTAACACCATAGAAAACCAGCTAATGCTCTTGAAACACAAGCCTAAATCACAAACATTTTGTATGGTTTTGCCACAGGGCTTAAGTGATTGATTGTTCTTAACTCCCCCGTTAATGAACACTAGAAATGCTGGAGCAAAGAGTCATTTGATTGCTGTCATGTTTAGAAAGGAAAATGAATGTCTGCTGAGAAAGAGATAGCACACATCAATACAAAGCTGCTGTACATAACGGACTGGTAAGGTCAGAGCAGCGCTCTGCTAGCTTTTAGTAGAACGAACGCAGGAGATGTGAATATGGAAGTTCTGCAGTTGCTGGTGATGTTCATCAGGAAGCAACACATTTAAAAACTTCTTTACGATATTGTCTTCTGTAATCCAACACTGCAGTTACAATGCCTATTTCAGATTCTCAAACACTGTGGGTGTGGGGTGATATAGAAAAATACAGATACAAATGACATGCAGGTGGGACAGATCGTATCAGTACACATACTATCGGTATCTGCTCCGGGCAGTGCAAATAAAATGGATGGTTTAAGAACTCAGTATTTTCCTCTTTGCTAAAGTTAGTTTCTTCAAATATTTCTCCAACCTTGTCCATTTTCAGTTGCTTCACTACAAAAAGTTTTGGAGTATTAGTGTTTGTATCCCAGCGTGTTTTAAAGGTTTTTTAAGCCTTTCTAAAGGTTCTGTGTTACAGCCTATATTGTATTAAAACAACAACTGGTGGAAGAGACAAGAAACAAAGCTCTGTTAGAGAAAGTTTCCAGGGTAGTGAATATTTCTCACAATAGGAACAATCTGAGAAATGGGATTATACAGCCTCTGTGTACTATCCTTGAAGCAGAACTGAAAATGTACAAAGGTGAGCAATTGTAACTAAAATTCCCAAACCTCTATTCACAGGCTCTGCCAAGAGGAGACAGCAGCCAAAGCTATTATTTCGGTACTCTGAAACAACAATGTGAACGAGCTGAAGAATCTACCTTTCAGTAAGGAGGGATGTGTTGTCGCCCCTAAGCTATTTACCTGCACTAGAAAGACGGAGCTTTCAGTTTTATTTCCAAGCCAACAATATTTTTTGCACCATTTGAACAAATAATACTCACAGGACCAGCTATTATACACAAAGAAAAAAGACACAGGACTCCTATTAGAGTCTCTGTATATAATGATAATGTTCCAAAAGAAAACGTTTTTCTCCCTAAAGTCAACTACTTTGCCCTTCTCATTATCTTAGAGGAAATACATCCTATCAAAAACATTGGGAGCTGAATTGGCTCCATAACTGAGACAGCTGATTGTTCTTAGTACAATGATTCATGCGTGATAATAATAGTGAGCATTTGCACAGTGTTTCTACTTACATTTTCCAAAAAGCTTTATAAATATTAGTTATTTAATTCACAAAACAGCCATTCAAAGGAAGTGATTATTAAGTAAATGCCTAAAGAACACAACCCAGAGATATTTTCTTTAACATGGTCTCAATGCTTTGACTTCCACATACTTCTAACATAAATCTCTGCTGGAAAATCATTTGGATAATTACTGTGAATTATTGTTTGTGAGTTCATTTTTCTACTTAGCTGCAAAAGCGAGCCTTTTAAAAGGTAGTCTGTCTTACCCTATTTGAAAACATCTCCTTATAAACTAGGGTCTTTGCATTCAAACAGCATCAAAGGACAAACAACGGGAGACCTTGTGAAAGGTAGCTATGCTTCATTCTGGATGCTGTTGTTGTCCTAGCTGGCCTGTACATTTCTGAGCACAGCTGATTAGTCAGACCTTATTAACAGAAAAACGAGCTGTTTCTGCTCTGTGTTTCTCCCTGCTCTCAGCAAGATAAATATCTTCATATCATTGTGTTCGGGGAAGAAGATCGTGCCAATTTTTTCAAAAGGGAATAATCACCTTGACTAACGTTTAATAAAAGCTTAGTTTGACTAATAGTTTGGGGGTGGGAGGCAGGAGTACTTCTTTGAAATTAATTCTGCTACTTTTACAGAGGCTCGCTTTAATGGACAGTAGCTACGCAGTGAGCTCTGTCATTTGTGGTTCTGTATATTATCCACTAGCTGCTTCCTCAAACCAAGCCATTTCCTCAGCTCTCATCCTTCTCTCTAACCAGCACCAACGTTTCAAGTATCTGCAAGGAGCTGAAAGTGCCTCCTTCAGCAAGCAGGCACCACACAGAAGTCATTACAAGAGCAGTGATGAACCCTATCAGACTGCATAATTTATTCATGGACTTCCATATCAGAGGCTCCAAAAGGAAGGACTGGGGTATATTTCTCCAAGGCATAAAAAGAGACTAACAGAACCAAAATATTTAATCACCAAAAATGCATCATTCTCTCCCATGAAGTACAATTCTGTTCCTCAATCCAGTTATTTTTGAGATTATCTGAATGACTGCCATCAAGCAACTGTTAAAAATTTTGCTTTACTCCAGGCTCAGATGTGAATGCTAGCTACTGAGCAGCTCCTTACACAGTTTAATTAGCTGCCACTGGACTAGCTGGGCTGGTAAAGGGCTCACAGTTCTACATCAGCCACTCTGAATCAAAATTCAGACCAAATGCTCTAAATGAATGCCATTATTGAACTGCAAACACTTTCATTCATCTCAATGACAGTGTATGTGTTTAACTAAAAAATTACCACTAACTCTTATTAATGTCTGCAAGTACGTAATTTCTCTTCAAAGTTTTCCACTGACTCCCCCAATACCTCTTGCAAAGTGTCAGCATTCCTCTTCAGTGACAGTATATATTTTAGTAGAGCGCTCGACATCTTATTGTTATACCATTTGGTTTATTGTTTTCTAAAAAAGAAACTGTATTAACCTTTAAGAATTAGGTATGACAGACATAAATGTAAACAGCCTCCTGCCTTTCTGAAAAAAATATTAGTGTTCCCCCTTGTCATTTAGACTGTCTTCAGTTTTCTCTTACATCACTGTAATTCTTAGTTGTTTTATCCCAAGAAAATGACATTCGGATATGCAATCAAGGTGTATCTGGCATAGACTTTGTT
>NW_010408640.1:18751-21730 GCF_000710305.1 Buceros rhinoceros silvestris | reverse complement strand
GATCAAATTAATCAACAAGTTTGATTATAATAGAATCATTTATGTTGGAAGAGACCTTTAAGATCATCAAGTCCAACTGTTAACCCAGCACTGCCAGGTCACCACTAAACCATGTCCCTCAGCACCACATCAACACATCTTTTAAATACCTCCAGGGATGGGGACTCCACCACCTCCTGGGCAGCCTGGTCCAATGCTTCACAACCTCTTCTGCAAAGAAATTTTTCCTAATGTCCAGCCTAAACCTCCGCTGGCGCAACTTGAGGCTATTTCTTCTCATCCTGTCACTTGTTACTAGGGAGCAGAGACTGATCCCCAACTCGCTACAACCTCCTTTCAGGTAGTTGCAGAGAGTGATAAGGTCTCTCCTCAGCCTCCTTTTCTCCAGGATAAACGACACTTCCCTCAGCTGCTCCCCATAGGACTTGTCCGCTGGACCCTTCACCAGCTTTGTTGCCCTTCTTTGGACAAGCTCCAGCACCTCAATGTCCTTCCTGTAATGAGGGTCCCAAAACTGGACACAGTACTCAAGGTGTGGCCTCACCAGTGCCAAGTAAAAGGGACAATCATTTGTCTTGGCCACACAATTTCTTCTTCCAGGTGGCCAGGATGCTGTTGGCTTTCTTGGCCTCTTGGGCACACCGCTGGCTCATCTTCAGCCGGCTGTTGACCAACTACCCCAGGCCTGTTTTCTGCTGGGCAGCTTTCCAGCCACTCTTCCCCAAGCCTGTAGCATTGCAGGGGGTTGTTCTGACCCAAGGGCAGGACCCAGCACTTGGCCTTGCTGAACCTCATACCACTGGCCTCAGCCCATAAATCCAGCCTGTCCAGATCCCTCTGTAAAGCCTCCCAACAAAATTGGTGTCATCTGCAAACTTACTGAGAGTGCACTCCATCCCCTCATCCATGTCATTGATAAAGATGTTAAATAGGCCCAAATGCTGAGCCCTGGGGAATACCACTTGGACCTCATTTTGCCTATGTTTTGTCTCATTTTTAATGCTGATTTTTCCAGATAAAGGATACATTTACCCATTTCTAATCCATAGTCCAACCTCTTTGGAGATGCATTACTTAAAGCTGTTGCTTGCTTTTCATCTACTATACTGCATATTCCTTACAGAGAGCATCTATGCATTTTACACATGTTCATGATGTCCCTCTGGCAATTTTAAACCTGCCAAAATTATTCAATAGTTCTCTTCTACATTTTGTGGTTTCTATAATTCTGAAAGGCACTGCTAAAAACTCTTGCTAAAGCCTACAAATTTGATTTGAAAACTCAGAATATGATCCCAATCAGAAAAATCATGTAGGATTTAGAAGAAATCAACTCATTTTTATATGATGTAAAAAACAAATAGCATGGAAGAGGGAACAGTATTTTTCTACAGGTTTTGACAATCTACTTCTTTGACTTTATATTTTTTAAAAAGTCCTATAGGAATGCTTCTATTTTCTCTTAATGCTCCAGGAAAACATAAACAGGTAAAGTCATATGACTGTCTCAAATACAAATGATCATCTTATTGTACAGCCTCCCCCTTCATATCTCATTAGCTGACACAAAGATAATTCTAAAAAAAAAATCACTGACAGAAGCCCCAGCTTTCTTCTACCGGAGCAATTCTTGTGTCTCACTTATTCTAATCTATGCCATCCCCCAAAGGGTGGATGCTTCAAAGACTTCTGCAGCCAGCCTGTCCTATTGTCCTCTCTGGCTACCAACCCCTTCCAATTCTCTAACACGAGAACAATTATATCAAGAATCCAGAAATTAGGATTTTGATCTTAGAAGGCAAAGCAGTCCACTGATAATCCTCAGCTTGGAGGAAGAAAGCTGAAAATTTGCAGGACTTTCTCTTTTGCCTTCTTGTTTCTCAGGGTATGTATGTAGTCCTAAAAATTTCCTTCTGGAACTAAAGGTAGTGGATTTTTTTAATGAAAGAAATTTAAAATCCTGTAATAACAACACTGCATATATAAAAAGATCCTTTACTACTAAATGAGTCAGTATCGACTCTCATGGGATAAAGTTTTCATTACATGCCCATGTGGCTACGGCCCCACCACATTAGACTTTAACTGGCTGTATTCACTCAGAGACAAGACGGCAGAATCAATGCAGATATTCTCAGAAAGCATTGGCTCAGGAGCGGCCAAAATTCAAATAGCATGTTATGAACTGTTAGAAAGGGTATAAAGAACAAAACACAATGATACTGCAGCATCGGTCTATAATGCAATTACAAACATTCAGAGAAAGAAGATACAGGTAACCAGAAGATTTGCAGAGAAAGGTGACAATAACAGACATGAGAGATATGGTCTAGTTTACATACGGGAGGGTTTAAAAATACTGGAAATCCTCTGCTTGCAAAAGAAACACATCTAATACATCTTAAATGATTTGGAGAAAATTAATAGAGAATGGTTATTTCTTGAGTTTTAGAAATAAAAATGTCAGAGAAAGTCCAAAGAAACGATCAGGCAAAAAATTTAAGAGACAAGTTTAAAAACTTTTTGGCATAGGATATTGTTTACTTTTGGATCTTGCAGCTAGATGATGTATATTCCAAAAGTGTAAATAAACCCACTTCTGTTAGGTCTTAGCATGGCTATTAAACATGGAACCTTAAATCCGATCTCCTCGGTAAGTTTCCAGGATGCCAACTAACAAAATTTGGATGGCACACCAGGGGAAAGACTGTATTACACTTCTCCAGTTCTTTCTGTTTCTGACACAGAAAGATGCAGCTGATCATAGCCACGTAGAGGGTTCAGCTTTATCCATCTTTGTAAGACCTGGTGCCCAGATCTTCACCCAGAAGCCTGTCTTTTATGGAGTCATCACAGAGTCATCCTGTACTTACCTGGAACTACTGGGACCTCTTTTACTGGATGAAAAAAACAGCAGTGGCATCCCTCCTTCTGTGAAACTCTCAGTGGCTGACAAAAAGTGATTTCATTGCAGCAGGA
>NW_010408640.1:14234-18658 GCF_000710305.1 Buceros rhinoceros silvestris | reverse complement strand
AATTTGGCAGAGTAATTTACTTTACTGAGCTCCCTTTCTCTTAAAAGCTCAATATTTTTATCTCTGAATCTAGTTTCACAGAGTCTGTGCTAACCAGAAAATACTCTATATAGACCTTAGAACTTTTGGATATATATGCTTTTCAAGACTTAACATCATAGGACTGAAGGATGGGCTTCCACTGGACCAATTGCTCATTTAAGTCAATGGTAAAGACAGAGAAGCTTTAAAAAATGTATGTACACAGTGGAACCTTTCCATGAGATTCGGAGCTAGTGCTGGTAATGATTTGTAATAATAAAACGCATTCTAGATCTAAGAGTATATGATTCCACCATAGACAAAAAATGCAGAAAATGTACAGCAGAAAAGATGATTTTAGTTTTCTGTGATGGGAGATGATTCCCATCCTGTGATGGGATTAGCTGATTAATTGCATTAGCGAAGTGTCTTGCAAAAAACAAAGCCTGTGGGATGCAGAACATTCTGACAGGGAAGAGTTTGGCACAAAGGTGACAACATGAATGATTAGCATATCAATATGAATTTGTCAGTCATATAAACCTGGAATGCCAGGGTGCACTTCACTTTAAAAAAGAACAGTTTGCTCTTCTCAAATAAGAAGTGACAGCAGTGAAAAATACAGTTGATTGGTGCAGATTGATGGCAGTTGGGGTAAGGGAGATGCAACCGTATAAAGAAAATCTTTAAGTGAAACATACTATTTTCTGTCCAAGATATTAAACAGCTATTTTCTGACCTTAAGGCTTTGTGCTGCCTGTAAAGAGATGGTAGAAGCTGGATAGTACACAAAAAATCCAGCCTCCAGTGTAGGGCCACAAGAAATTTCAATATGTATTTTGGTCCTGAATCAAGACAAAAACATCAACATAGAACTTGAGATTAATTTTTTTCCCAAGTGGAAATTCTCAGAAGTTTAGATTAAAAAAAAAAACACAACCTCAACAAAATGCTTTTCCATATTTCACGAAAGAAATCATTTCCACAGTCTGCAAGTCAAACACTTTCACTTGAGGTTTGGAGACACGAGAAGCATCTAGACTCTGTGGTAACGGAAGCTGAATATAATTCTGCTGATGAAAGACAGGTCTAAACGAAACTGCTCTTTGTTGACAGATAAAACAGTGATATTTTTAGGTCTCACTATGGACGCCTGACAAAATGTATCATTATACAAGCTTTAATATACTCACAGACAAAACCAGTGTGTTTTTCAGCCCTTCCCCTCCCCATCTCTGAAAAAAATACTTGGTTCAACTTCCAGTTATCTTCAGTGCTCTCTTACCAATCTCCTGTTTCCCTGCTATTTATTGATTTGTCATTTACTCTTTTGTGCTTCTGTCGGATTTTTTCTCTCTAGTTTTCTGTCTTTTTGTTCTGAATGGAAGTTGGTTTTAATGGCTGTCATTGTCTACCGCCCCAGCCCCAGAATCCAATTACCCTTTGCTTTGCCTTGTTGGGCATTCCACATGCTACCTCAGAAAGAAACAAGAACATGAGACAAAACCACTGTGTAGCAGACAGGAACACTAGTTCATCTGTCTGGGATAGCAGCGTTTCACTAGGGCAATGCTAGAAGTCACCCGAAGTACATATGCCAGCCCAGGATTTCCCTGTCTTTATCACCCATAAAGAAAATGTGTGCTCTCTAGCAAGCGTGATGAAGGGCGCTTTCTCTGCCAAATTAATCTGGAAATAAATTCAGTAGATAACACATGAAGTCAGGCACAACAAATTAGTTTATTCAGCCTACAAATGCTACCTCTACACATATTCCTACTACTACAAATTCTGCTTGACAAAATTAAATTATCTGAACAATTTAGTGAGACAACAAACATTTTATCAACCCCAACTATCTGTATTGATTTTAAAAGAGCAAAAGATTTATAAAACAGCTTCAATCACAAGTGCTTGCTACATGTATGAGAACAAATTACTTTCAGGCAATAGCCTGAAGGGAATATAGGAGATTTAATCAGAAGATTGTGTTTTTCTGCCTGCCTCAGGAAAGCTAAGGAAGACACACCTTTTAATTTTAAAAATCCCAGAGCGCTGAAATCTTTTTATAGTCCTTTCTGTAGCTACTCTCTTATAAGAGACAGTGCATTGGGGAAGGGTAGCTGCCTCTGGGTTGGTTTTTTTAATATAGTAAGGCTTAGTTTGTAATTTCATAATACCTTAGAACTCATTTTAATTTATCACTGGTTGGACTAATGATTCAACTACAAGAAGAGTACAGGCCATTCAATCTCACCTCCATCCTTGGAAAGGTGATGGAACAACTCACTCTGGATGTCTCCTCTAAGTATGTGGAGGAAAAGAAGGTTATTAGAAGCGATCAACATGGATTCACCAAGGGGAGATCATGCCTGACCAATTTTATATCGCCTTCTATGATGGTGTGACTGGCTGGGTAGATGAAGGGAGAGCAGTGGATGTTGTCTACCTTAACTTCAGCAAGGCTTTTGACACCATCTCCCATAACATCCTCACAAGGAAACTTAGAACTGTGGTTTAGAGGAGTGGAAAGTGAGGTGGATTGAGAACTGGCTGAATAACAGAGCTCAGAGGGTCGTGATCAGCAGCAGAGAGTCTAGTTGGAGACCTGTAGCTAGTGGCATTCACCAGGGGTCAATACTGAGTCCAGTCTTGTCCAACATACTCATCGATGACCTGGAAGAAGGGACAGAGTGCACACTCAGTGAGTTTACTGATGATACAAAACTGAGGGAAGTGGCTGCCATACCAGAAGACTGGAGAATTGGGCCAAGAGGAACATCATGATGTTCAACAAGGGCAACTGCAACGTCCTGCACCTGGGGAGGAATAACCCCAGGCACCAGTACAGGTTAGGTACTGCTGGAAAGCAGCTCTGCAGAGAAGGACCCGGAAGTCCTGATGGATAACAAATTAACTATGAGCCAGTCGTGTGCCCTTGTGGCCAAAAAGGCCAATGGTATCCTGAGGTGCATTAAGAAGAATGTATCCAGCAGGTCAAGGGACATTCTTCTCCCTCTCCACTCTGCCCTAGCGAGGCCATGTCTGGAGTACTGTGTCCAGATCTGGGCTCCCTGGTTCAAGAAAGTCAAGGAACTACTGGAGAGAGTCCAGCAGAGGGCTATGAAGATGATGAGGGACTGGAGCATCTCTCTTAGGAAAGGCTGAGAGACCTGGGTCTGTTCAGTTTGGAGAAGAGTGAGAGGGGATCTTATCCATGCTCATAAATATCTAAAGGGTGGGTGTCAAGAGGATAGAGACAGACTCTTTTCAGTGGTGCCTGGAGACAGGACAAGAGGCAATGGGCACAAACTGAAACACAGAAAGTTCCACCTGAACATTAGGAAAAGCCTCTCTACTCTGAGGGTGGGTGTCAAGGGGATGGGGCCAGACTCTTTTCAGTGGTGCCCAATGACAGGACAAGGGGCAACAGACACAAATGGGAACACAGGAATTTCCACTTAAACATGAGGAAAAACTTCTTTACTTTGAGGATGACAAAGTCCTGGAAGAGGCTGCCCAGAGAGACTGTGGAGTCTCCTTCTCTGGAGATACTCAAAACCTGCCTGGACACATTCCTGTGCAACCTGCTCTAGGTAAAACTCCTTTAGCAGGGAGGTTGGACTAGATGATCTCTAGAGGTCCCTTCCAACCCCTACCATCCTGTGATTCTCTGATTTTAAACATATATTTGAAAGCCTATCTGCTGGATAAGAGTGTCTTTTCTAAAGACTAATGACGTAACTTGTTCTATATAAAGCAAAAAGGCACCTTTTCACAGCAATATTTGAACATTGAAAAAGAAGACAGCAACACTACTTTTTACAACCTGTTATCTGTGAGAGTGGCATCACTCATGCTAGCAAGACACAAGAAGCCAGGTATATAGACAGGTATCTATTACAGAAGAGGGATTTACAGATAGTCTACTTTTTTTCAACTCGTACTTTCTTGTGGTCAAGAAAGCAGCAGCCAGTGTCTTATCTAGCAGAGAATTGCTACACCTATCATTATTAGAGAATGAAAGGACACATAATTTTATCTTCACATATGTTATTTTAAAAGAAAGAAAACCCCCTTCCATCTTTCTTAAAATGTATCATCTAATTTTCTAGTCTTTTTAACACAGACAGCTATTGCCGATGGTTAGAATACCTTCTTGACATAGCTACTAAGGTAACTATTCATACTACAATACCAGAGGTTAAAGGGAACAGTTCACAGAAAGCAGTAAGAGTAATATCCTTGGGTGTCCCAAAATGCTGTTGCTGAAGCCTGAACACCCTTACTGAAAACTGAATCTCTTTACTGAAAATTACATTTCTCTGACTAAATACATTAAAAGTGCATAAAATTCAGACCGCTTCTGTATTATTTGTATTTTTTTTTAGATAAGCAGGAAT
>NW_010408640.1:0-14117 GCF_000710305.1 Buceros rhinoceros silvestris | reverse complement strand
CAGGAATGAGAAGTTTGTCAAAGCAGCAAGAAAGACCTCATACCATAAATTGCAATTCGAATATTCTCTGCATTTGGATTTCCTACTTCATTGGCTTTCTAGAGCTTGCCTAATCTCCTGCTTGCTTAATTTAAAGAGTCAAAGACAAAAACAACAATCAATAACTGAATTACATTTTGGAAGAACATTTTGGGAATGCATAGAAATGCAACAATAACAATTTTCAAGGTCTTGACCATCTATTTTGAAATTCAGGTGTTACCCAGTTGCCCGGCTCACTTGCTACCCAGCTGTTTCTGAGCCATCTTGAAGAAAAAGAAGTAAAAGAAATAAAAGAAATAAAAGAAATAAAAGAAATAAAAGAAATAAAAGAAGTGAGCACTCTAGAGAAGCTTGCACCACTATATCATGGCATTAAATGAATCAACAGTTAGGGTTGGGCTGGCCACCAGACAAATGATAGATGCTCTCTATTAACTCCCTCCCTTCCCAAAGGGGGAAAAGAATAAGGGAGACAGACTTATGGATTGGAAAAGAAAACTAAAACTGTTTTAATGAATAACAGTTTTTCAAAACTGATATATATACAAATACATACAAAACCAATACTGAACCGAACACCCCTGACAGCAATCACGTCACTGTCACCACTGATGCTGTGGGCAGATACAGATTCAAGAGCTGAATTCTGGAACTGGATTCAGGAATTTATGGATTGGGCTTGAAGGAAGAATGGACAGAGTCTTCCTCAGACACCAGCCATTGAGGAAGAGGGGTTGACCTTCATGATCCCTCAGCATTATACTCAAAATGACGTCTATGGGATGGAACACCTTCTGGTCAGTTTAGGGTCACCTGTGCCACCAGCTCCTCCCCGCAGGTGCGGCCTCTCACTTACAGCACCCCCACCATGGCACACAGGATTTAGCAGTGACCTTGGTCTGCACAGGAGCAAGTATAAGCCAGAGCCTTTCTGCACACCAGTTCCTGGCAGTAACAGTAAACATCAAGTGCTCTCACACCCTGAAGCAGACACTGTCTGCAAAAAATATACTGTTGACTTCAGGCAGTGCAGTTCAGACTGAGCTGAAAAGTAAACCCACTAAACAGAATTAATTCTGTTCTAACTCAAACCAGGACACATCTCCAAAATTTTAATTGAAAATTAAATATCTTGAAAGTCTAAAGATATTACAGAGATATTTTCAAAGCTACCCCAGAGAATTACTCCCAGTGGCTTCTGATTGTCTGGGTCCCATGGTCAGTACTTTGAAACTCCTGCTTTCAAAAGGCCTGTGTGTCCTTTCTTCATCTAAGGACATGGAGATGGAATATCTCTGTGAAAAATTTCCTCATCTGCAATTGGGTTAAGAGACTTCCAAAAGGACTGTGAAAGGGTGTGCCTATGAGCGTAAGTCTTGTCTTGGAAAATGTATGCAAACAAAAACTCACATTGAAAGATATTAAAAATATATAACTTTAGGATCCCATGGATAAAGTTCTGTACTTGTTTTGGCTGGGATAGTGAAAGATGTTACACAAGTAGAGACCAAGTAACTTGTTTTCTGTGGTGCAAAAGAACACAAAGAGTTCTCCTCTTGGAGGTAATCAGAGAAAAAAAAATCCAGTTGTCATCAAACTGACAATTTTATTTCAAAATATACTCGCTTTGGCAGGGGTGGAGTTAAATTTCTTCAGAGCAGCCTATATGGTGCTCTGTTTTGGTGACCAAACCAGTGTTGATAACAGAGATATTTTAGCCATTGCTGAGCAGGCTTTGCACAGAGTCAAGGCCTTTTCTGCTTCTCACCCCATCCCACCAATGAGTAGGATGGGGGTGCACGAGAATTTGAGAGAGGACACAGCTGGGACAGCTGACTCCAACCCAGAAGGAAGAAGGAAGAGGGGGACATACACAGTTACAGCATTTGTCTTTCCAAGTAACCGTTGCATGTGATGGAGCCCTGCTTTCCTGGAGACAGCTGAACACTTGCCTGCCAAGGGGAAGCAGTGAATTAATGTCTTGGTTTGCTTTGCCTGTGCATGCAGCTTTTGCTTTACCTATTACACTGTCTTAATTTCAGCTCATGAGTTCTCCCATATTTTTCTTCCAATTCTCTCCCCCATCCCACTAGGGGGTTGGGGGTTGAACAAGTGAGCAGCTGTGTGCGTTTTAGCTGCTTATGGGGGTTAAACCATGAGAAGCTGATAACAGGATGATTATAATGGTCAGGTAGCCTAGAGGAAAGAATAAATGCCAAATATCCTTGTGAAAAATTGCAGTTCATTGTTTCCAGGAATTCATGTCAAAAAACAGGAAAAGGCAAGCGTGAAAATCTCTCTCAGCTAACGGACAACAAATAAGAGACAAACAAGAGAATTGAGGCATTGCTACTCAAGCAGTGTGCAAGAAAGAAGTGGCAAGGCACAGGCAGCTCTACAGACTGGAATGTGATACCCTGCAGGAGTAGAAGAGACTGCACTAGTAGCTAATCACCACAGTCCTTCCTCAGATGTACCTTTCCACCCAAACACATTAGACAACTTTCCTACCATGGTATATTCAATTAATGTTCTATATGTACGTGTGTATTTTGTGTATAATGTTTATCACACATACATACAGAACATCGTGTGAACACATGAGATTTATGGCAGAATGCTCTTCTGTAACGCCCTCAAGCCAGGCTCTACATAAGTTAGAAACTAGGAGCAAGGTAGAGTTCACTGTGTATTTTTAACACTTGTGGGGAGTTGTAACTGAAACAGAAGAGCAAAGAAATATCTTAAGGCAACTTACCACCCTACGCTGTCCCAAGAGCAACAGAAAAGTTGATGTTCTGAGCAGATCCACATTATTATCTAGGAGTTCTTCCTTGAATTCTTCCTTACAACCTAAAGTAAGTGAAACCTTTAAAGTAAGAATCTTTAGGTCCGGGCCTGGTGCATTATAAACTGATAGCAGCTTCTTAGCTGCCTTCATCTATCAGCTATGACCATAACTATTCAAGTTCCTTAAAGATTTAAGAAGAGAAACCTGCTTTGACAGCAGAGTAGATCACAGCCCTATGAAATGTGTGAGCCCACTCATTGGAAAACACATAAACAATTAAACAATGACGCATTTCAAAAGTGTAGCTGAAATAGAGACTCTGTTACTATAAGACATCAGTTAAAATATTAGTTTGAGACAGGTTTTGACAGAAATAGACATTATAAGTGACCAACTTCCATGTTTTTGTGGGAAGTTTACACTGAAAATTTCAACTTATTGCTAAGAAAAATTTCAATTTTGAAGTACTTTTTTTAGAAAATGAAGAGTAAAAATAATTCAGGCAAGTTTTCCACAGGAAAAATAAATTTCCTATTACTACTGAAAATAACAACAGCTGTCTAATCAAATCACGCTCAGAGTCATGAAAAAAAACAGGAAAGCATTTGCCATGCACTGTTCCTACTTTTGTCTGTAATTTATGACTACAAGCCCATTCACTGAACATCCATCGGTAAGCTGGACAGGGTAGACGGAGAAATCAACCAGAGACTAAGTAATACCGTAATTACACCTTTCATAAATGAAAGATGATCTTCCCTTTTGAAAGAGCACACAAGAAAAGTAATTTTCCCATCAACTCTTGTCGGTATCATTTATGGTACAGTACTGTATAGTACAGCATAGCTTAGTATAGCATAGCACAGCAGGGCACCGCACAGCTAAAACACCTGCAAGGTCTTTCTTCACATAACATAAATGGAGAGATTGAGTTTAAATCAGAAAACAATATATGCCACATTGTTACTTGAGAATTCATTTTAAAAACATTTTTTAAAAGGACACGATGATAAAAATCTAATTACCTTCCACACAGTTCCAAAATAATTAGTCACCGAATGTGAATGCTATATGTTTGGAACTTGTCTAAATAAATAAAATGCATTCTTTACAAAGTACATTTAGATACTACCTTTTGCTTTTGTGCCTCTTCCTCCCTCTTTGCTACTGCTTGTTCGAAACTCATCTGGTGATTTATATATGCTGTATCCACAAAAAAATAAATTAGTCTAAGTCATTTCACCTCAGAAAATTAATTGCCTTCCTCTCTGTTGTCTTCCCAATGCCTCTGGAACATGCTGAATTATTAAGAAAGGTCAGCTCATTTGCAACAAGATCCTTTTTCTGCCAAATAAGCCTGTCTGACTCTAGAAACAGGAGAAGAGTTTTGTGATTTAGTATATAAAAAAGCAATCTGATTTTTTGTAAGGACTGGCATACACAGAAAAGCTTGGGACAAAATTACTGACATTCGGTTCCCAACTTTAACAGCGATGCTTTGTTGACATAACTGGTAATCTCAAAGCAATTTACAAAGCGGATTAGGAGGATAGGAATTCTGAAGTTGAGAAAGGAGCTGATTTCTCCAAGCTGGGTTGTGCCACAGCCAAACTAGAACACAGGTCTCCATAATCCCAAGTCAATGCTCTTAACATTTAGCAACTGGTGGTATTTTGCTTGCCACTACTCTAGGAAAAGTGTATGATTAATTAAGAATATACTTTTCCTTACTTACGTTTTTCAAGTAAATATAGCCCATTCCACGTGTTCAAAACCAAAACCTGGTGGTTTTAAGCGATGTCGAGAATACTGAACAAGGCTGATGTAGCCCAAAAACATGTACTGTAATAGGTCAGCTCAATTAAAAGAAAAGGCAATAGGAACACTATCTCATGCTAAGACAAGATTTGTGCAACTTGGCTCTCTTTTCTACAATTAGGAGAAAAATTCTACAATTCAGAATATATCACCTGAAGAATCTGTGGTACTGCAGGTCAGCTACAGACTAAGTACCAGCATACTTAAAATACTGTGTGCTGAAAGAAGAAAGAGGTCAGAAATACCCTTATTCTTCACTCTCCTCTCCACACTACAACTAAGGCTTATGCAAACTCGAAAAATTAAATATTTTCACCAAAAGACCAAAACAAATAGATTTGAAAATAATTTCTAATTAGAAGTTACTTTTAGTCAATATTCTACTCATTAGTTGCCACGTTAGAAGCATGGAAGCTAGTAAGAAAACACTTTCCTGAACTCTGCTAATACTCTAGTAATACTTCCTAAATGAAAGAAAAATGTAACCCGGAAAATACTTCTATCTAGTGTATATTTTCTATAATAATTCACTGTGCCACAGTACTTCTCAGTTTTATTATTACTACTACTTGTAATGTTCAGTTCTTTCTGATTCCTTAATCTGTTTCACAGAGGTTATAGATATTAAATGGGTTGATGCACTTTTTCTAAAAGCCTCAAAATGCAATTATTCTGCTTTTCCTTAAACTCTAAGCAATATAGAACTACATGTGTAACAAGAAGGCTTCTTTAGCCTTGTGAATAAAGGTGGAATGTTTTAGAAAGCATAGTTTACTGAGCAGGCACAAACAGAGTAGCAATTTGTGGAACCATTTGCAGCAAATATGGGTAAAAATATTTGTTTTCTGGAAGGCTTGGAGAAGGGAAATCACAGTGTATTTCTAGAAAATCTACCATTAGAAAAACTAACCCTCCTCATCACTCATCCTCATTTTTTTTGCTTTTCCTATCAAAGTTTTTGGGGGTCATAATGACCTAAAAATCTTCAAGCCAATTTGTCATCAGTCATTTTTTCTCACATTTTTTTGCACTGTAATGCAGCTTGCTGAACATCAATCACTTATGTGATCTTCAGTAGTCAATAAACAATTGGCAAGTCAACTTCAGAGTGTCATTCCTTGGGCTGGTTGCAGGAATGACTCTTCTCATGCTGAAAAAATCTAATTCTGGATGATGAAAGGCAAATTCCAAGCCCTCCTGTTCTCTACATAAATAATCTTTCTGCATGAATATAAGACATCAAATTAATAAGAACTCTTTCATAAATATATATCATAGCAGAAATCAGATGATCCAATGGTTTGCAGAAAGGATGAAAGAGATTGACTGACTTTTTGAAGCTACAAATTTGATTTTAGTGATATGGTCATAGTTGTTTTTCCTTTCATTCCAATGGAAGGAGAAAGACTACACAACAGAGAAACAGAAACTAAGCATTAGGAAGAAGAGACAGGAAAAGAAAAAAAATACATTTGGCAACAACGACTAACTTCCATTGAAAAATAATACTTCTTAAGATGTGATTATTTCAATAATGGGTTCCATAAAACTCTACACAGGCAGATCATATTCTATTTTGGAAAAAGAAATTACATTATTTCTGCTGAAAACCAACTAACTAGCAGACCTTTTTGCTTAAGAAACTCTATAGTTTAGAAATAGAATGTTTGTGATAAAATGAACGAAAAGAATATCATGATCCTCATGCATCAGGTTTGATGGCTATTTCTTTTCCACTGGCAGTCACATAGGCAAACATACAAAACATGTCAAGACATTGTCAGCATTTAGGCCATGAGAGTGGTTTAGGATGTGAAAAGGCCAAGTTCAGAACCCCTCTCCACCTGCATCTCAGATGAAAAACTGGATTCTGAAGCAGGCAGGGCATGGATCGTAGATTCCAAAACGCAGAACATGAGAAAGCAAATGTTTTGCAACATTTGAGAGTAGCTGAAAATATTTTCTTTTTATCCTTTCCTTCCAAAGCAAAAAGATACATTTTAAGACACAAAATTTGCCATGTTGACAAAAGGCTCCCTCCTATATTTGCTGCACAACTGCAGATACAGCTTTTCTACTGAGTTGTTATATGGTTCCCACATAAGCAATTAGAAAAATCACTTGACTCCGATACTGCTCTAGCATATAGCGTTTGAAATATTTTTTGTCCAAAAGTCATAGGAACATAGTAATATAGAATCATAGAATTGTTTTGGTTAGAAGAGACCTTTAAGATCATCAAGACCAACCATGAACCCAGCACTGCCAGGTCACCAACTATATCATATCACACAGCACTACACATCTCTTAAATACCTTCTTCAGGGATGGGGACTCCACCACTGCCCTGAGGAGCCTGTTCCAATGCCTCACAACCCTCTCCATAAAGACATTTTTCCTAATATCCAACCTAAACCTCCCATGGCACAACTTGAGGTTGTGTCCTCGTTTCCTGCTTGTTACTTGAGAGAACAGACTGACCCTCACCTCTCTACAACCTCCTTTCAGGTAGCTGTAGAGAGCAATAAGGTCTCCCCTCAGCCTCCTCTTCACCAGCCTAAACAACCCCAGTTCCCTAAGCCGCTTCTCATTCTCTCTTGTGCTCTAGGCTCCTCACCAGCTTTGTTGTCCTTCTCTGGACTCACTCCAGCACCTCAATGTCCTCTTGTAGTGAGGGGCTCACACGGTAGGAATTGGTGTAAATGCATTTCAGTTGCGCTGTTGATCCTGTCATCTTTTGGGGGAAGAAGGCCTGATTCCTGACTAACCATTTTCAGGGACATCCTGAATCTAATCCCATCTAATTCCCTTGTGCCTTTACTATTGTTTGGCACTTCGTCCCCTACCTCCACTGGTGTGACAGACCTAAGTACCTCGCTAGCACAGCATACACCAAACATTGCTGTGCTCCCCTCAGGCACATCTCTAGTGAGCCTGTTTTTATCCCTTCACCCCTTTCCCCCCCGCCCCCCCCAAATCTAGTTTAAAGCACTTTTGATGAGCCCTGTCATATTAAAGGTAGATTAACTTTTGTCTGCCAGAACCCAAAAGGCTTTCACTAAAACAGTTTCACAAAATCAAAAGAGAGTTTTAGAGTTTGGGCCAGAGCCCCAAACGATTTTCGCTGAAACAGTTCTGCAGAGCCAAAAAATTTAAAATGTTCATTAAAGCGACAGATTTAACGGATTTGGAATTGTTGCTGATAAATGCACTCACAGCAATAGCGCTAATAACTAATATATAATAGTAATGCTAGCAAAGGGCAAGATAAGCTGGGTATTTTCACCATATGATGAAGTTGCAATTACTACCAGGAAGGCATCCTTGTTTTGAGTGGAGGATGAGAAGTACAGCCCATCCACCGTCCCTGCAAGGCCTTCATTCTCTTTCCTCCAGACAGTTATTACCTCTCCTGGCTTTTTATACATTAACTCTGTCTCTGCCTCTTAGGTAACGTTTAGCATGATTTGGGTGGAGAGGTAACATAGTTTAGCATGTTCTGCTTTAGGCTTATTAGCATTTCAAGGGGCATGAATTTTAATATTAATTTTGTAGTTAACTAGGCAAAGGTCTTTGCTCAGACCCTCAAACTTTGTTTGCTTTCTTCACTTAGCCGAAACAGTCATCTTACCTTTAGAAGAGTCCCTCCATCAGCCATTATTTACACCAACTCAAGGCATTGCCACTTCTAGAGATAACATAGGAATCTCGTGCTCTCAAACATCTTGGTCATTCGTGCATAATTCCCAGAGCCCTGCCAACTCATGCTAGAAACGTATCATATGTAAATTTATATCTTTTTCTAAAATTTTTTTCCTTGTACAACAAAGACAAAAGTAACAAACTATTTCTATGCTGCCAGAATGTGGTTCCATATAAGGATTCCAATTAGGTTTAGCGTTCTAAAATGGAGGAGATTGTGGGGTTTTTAATAATATTTTAAATCTATGAATTGCCTGAAATGCTTTATGAAGAACAATCCATAAAAATTCTTTTTTAATGAAGGAAGAAAGTAACATCAAATATTCTCTTGATACAACAGAGGCAGTAAGATTAATATTTCCTGTAATTACAAAGCAAAGCCAAGAAGCCTCCTTGTTTTACTTTTCAGTTAACAGTGAAAGAAAGATGCATCACTGATGCTCTGTGAATAATGGGGATAAAGCTATCTGAAAATCTTACTTCCTGGTTTCCCTCAACACTGAGTTACTACGATTCCATTCAGTCTTGCTCAAGACCTCAAAATACACATTTAATCATGTATGAATATCTACATACATTTTATTATACGTAACATATATTCAGTAACTCCAACAGACAGAGAAGTCCTGTTCAATTCGGCTGTTTGGAAGAAAACAGATCACTGGAAACAGTCCTCTGGAGACAGAGGAAATTGTTTTGCCAGTAGGTGTCTTTTCTATTGACTTTAGTGGACTTAGAAACAGGACCACAGGAATTTCAGGGGGCAACAGCAGCTACCCACTAATTTCAAGACTAGAGGTACAGAATGTGCAAGATCTAATAAAATGTATCCTTTTCATCTCTGATTTATGTGATCTTACAACTCTGTTGTTAAATGTAACTTTAAAAAACATTAAAGCCATTTAAAAGAACAACATGGAGAAACATGTATGAGTGCACACGTACATGTAAGCTGCTAGTTCATCTCAACTGTGACATTAGACAGGCACTTGAGCAGTTGGAGAAAGATGAAAAGGCAGAGGTGCCTGGAATTACAGTTGCAAATAATTCATCACCCACTGGAGAAAATAAAGAATGTACAGTGCATAGATAAACAAAATTTTAATTTAATGAAGAATTTGCACTTTGTGTCAGGGACTGCAACAAAGAATGTAAAGCGGAAAAGAATAATAGCAGGAAAGACTAATCACAATAGCTCACAAAAATGTTTATTATATCATGTTCCTTTTCTCTCTGCCTTTACATCCTCTCCAGATGTACCGCTCTCAGGTAGAAGAACCACTTGAATCAATCCACTTAACTTTTTCCAAAAAATTGCTAGTATCACATTATGTAGGATGTATTTTCCTCTCAAGGCCCTAGCTGACAAGGAAAGCAAATGAGTAAGAAATTCTTGCACAGAACAAGTGTGCCCTACAAAGTACATGTTGACACAGGTACCTCACTGTACCAGCTATTCAGCCCCTTCAGTCAGGGGCTAAAGAGGGCTGAGGTATGCTGGCGACAATGGAAACCAAGTGTTTTTGGCTTGTCAGGAAGATCAGAAGATCAAGCTACCAATGGCTGCAGAAAACCTGATGGTTCTTTCTTCATCAAAGAAGACTGAAGTTTTTTCACACAAAATAATCTGTAAATATTATCTGTCATTCAGAGTAGTCTTTGTTTCTTTTTAGTGTTAGCTCATTTCCCATAAGTCATCCCTAGGCATGTCGAGTTTTACTTTATGCTAAAAGTAGTTTCAGTGAAGTTGTACCTCAGCATCACATTCCAGAGGAAAACTTGTCTCTAATTGTTCTTTGTCTTTGATTGTGCCCACACTTCTGCCCCATTCTAGCTATGATGAAGAGCCACACAATATTTCTGCTTTTGGCCTAACCCTTTACTGCAACATCCTTGCTCATATGCTCATGAAGTTGCCTGATACCCTACTGAGTCGCTTTCGTTTGGTGCCAGGAAGAAGACTTTTGCATTCATAAGCAATAATCAGAAACCCAGTTCAAACTGAGTTTTCCAGCTGTGTTTTAAACTACACAAATAAAAGCAAACTGTTCAAAATCCAGGTAGGCTGATATTGTCATGACAGCAGCACAACGCTAACAAGAAGCCATAATAAAAGAACTGTGTTGAGCATCCTTATATTGCAAAAATTCTCCTGCCACAGCTAAAGATTTCCATAACAACCAATGAACAGGAGATAGGAAAGCTGAAGAAAAGAATTTGGACCACCAAAACTGCTGCTGAAGGATCATCTCTTCCAGCTGGGGGCTGAAGGGAGGAGGCAGGGAATGGGGTCACTAAGGTAAGCCTAATCAAGCAAGCAAATCCAAAACCAAAAGCAAACTTAGCAACGTCCTAGTGCTAATTACAAAATGAAAGGACCACAGAGGAGAGGTCCTGTGAAATGGATCTGCTGCAATTAGCAGCGATGCAGTTAGCACTCATGCTAAACAGATACAGCAGGCAGGCTGCTGTTTTGCTACAGATCCCTACTTGTGCACTACTCCTCATGTTCTCTGGCTCTCTTTCCCATAGTGCACAGATGAATTTAGTGGAAGAGTGACTTCAGATGAAAACTTCAAGCACAGCAGAAGACCTGTAAATGATTAACTCATAGTTTCATAAATCGCATTTCTAAGTACTTCTGTGAAGCTAGGAACAGGGAACTGCTACTCCCACAAGTTTAACCACAGATGACTATACAAGTTAAAGTAGCCACCAGTGGAAGGGTAAATGTGAACAGAAAATAGCAGATGGCCAGAAAACATATGCTTTCTTCCAAAACTAAGTACAGTCTTACCTAGAGGAAAATTGAATGTTCCCACTGTGAATACGCATAAGCTGGAATGTCCAAAAGTTAACAGAAGCGATCATGTACCTGTAACAGTTTTAGAAGAACATGCTAGAATGGTTACCCTCTACAACTACCTCAGTTTTCTACAAGAGACTGAGAAAAAGTACAGATCTTTGTCTTTCGTACTGCTCCTTTGCGTAAGTTTCACCACAGTCAGACTGGGTTTGCTGCTCAGAAGATATTAATACAAATGTTTTCACCAAAGTTGCTGTGCAACCTATTCCTATTTGAGAAATGGAAAGCTGATGACCTTCACCTGACCAAACTTCAATCAGTACATGTATAATCAATACAATTTTGATGGAGAAACACAGCTGACTTCACTGTCCACGTCAGTTTGCTCTCTAGGCAAGAGCCAGTTACTGGCTTCCTAATGTCCTTCCTTAATTAGTTAAATAAAATGCTAGCACAGTAGGTGCTAAAGCGCTGTAGTCTTTTGGATGTACAAGGACTGTTTTTGCACCAACTGATTGTACCAGACTGCTCCTCTAGGGTTTCAATAAGAATGAAAGCCAGAGCACAGAGAATTTATTCTAGCAAACGTTTACAGTCATCTCCAAAAGGAATAATAAATGTTCCCCATGGGAGGCTGATCCAGTTGCCTAACATTTGCCCTGTGCTGTTCAGTATTCCATTTCTCAAAACAAAACAGCTCCAGATACTCAGCCACCTCTTCTGCCAGATCTGGATACCTGCTGCAACACAGCACGTAACATCCAGCTTACTGAGCAAGGGACTAACGAAAAATCTAGATTGTCCGTTATGCTAATGGCATCCCACAGTTCTTTTGCGTGGAGGAGAGGGGATGGGGAAGAGCACAGTGTGTAGAAAGTTCCCTACAGGAGTGGACTGTTTTCTGTTTCCTCGGGGCACCCTGAAGAGGAGGACACAATCAATGATACTTTCATTTCTGCACTGCAAAGCTGACACTTTTGTTCACGTACAGTGTTGGTGGTCTGGCTGACGTTTCACAGACTACAAAAAGCTTTCAGATTTTTGTTTACAATAGGCTCAAGGACTATATTTACCTATAGCTTTTCTTGCATAATGAGATGTTGACTGGACTGACTTCTGACACTGTGGCAGGAAATGCATTGAGGAGAAAAATTTCCCTTGGGGGCACTGTAGAGGATTAGGGAAAGCTACATGGGAATGGTCTCTCCAGAACATCCAGTGTGCAATGGCAAGCAATTTTCCAAGACAGAGGGCTAGAACAAACTTCATTCCTGTGAGAAAACAGGAACAAGAAATTAGACTCCTGCTCTCAAAGTCAATATACAGCCCCTAGATCGCAGCATTGTACAGACCTACTGCAAACTGCACATTTTTCAGGAGAACTCACCACTGAGACAGGATTTACACATGACCAGAACGTGACTCCATTAACTATACTACTCCATGAGTAAGTCAAACACAGATCCTTTAAGCTTCCATACAGGGGAAGTTACTGGAGGACCTGTACAGTACGCTGTCCCCATATGTTTGCACTCTGCTGCATGCTTGGCAGTACTCTGGGCACAAAATAAGGGCCCAGAATAATAATAATAATAAGTAATAAATAGTAATATGTAATAAGGCTGGAACTAGGAGAGCTGAGTCAAAGCAACAGAACCACATGGGACACCAGGACTTGGGCAGCTGGTGTCGGAATGTGAAAAACACATCAACTTAGTAAAAGGATACGGTCTGGAGTTCACAGTTTGGGCATAAAAGTGGAAAGGTATAAGGGCTGGGTTTGTGCTGGCTTTGTGCTTTCTGGCTTATAGCCAGATTGAAATCTTGAGTGAAACTTCTAGCGTACAGAGGTAAGTGTCCAAGTCTGTGCTATAACTGGTCAGTCCAGTATTCCTCACTCACTGAACCACCATTTGAATTCTTTCAACACTCAATCTCACAGAGATTTCCTTTACCACAGTTAATTCAACACCTTACTTGGATTTTGGCTGTGATTTAGATCATTTATTACAAGTCAGACTTCTTCGCCCAGGCATAAGATTCTCTCAGTCATTCTCGCTGGCCTATTTAGGACAATACAATAGAACAAGGAGCCCTAGCTACCAACCCTCTGGCCAGCACCTCAGTCATTTTCCCAGGAGAGTGCACCTGAATTACTCAATTGCTTACTGTTCACTGCCTTCCCAAAGTCCCCTCTAGACATGCCCAAAAGGCAGAGAAACATATCCCGCAGTTTACTGAGGAAGAGGGTGAAAGATGATGCAGTTGGAAGATTTTGGCCTCGAAACGGAACTCTGGGACTAACTCCAGTGGCTTTTCTGTCATGACCTGCAGCACATCAGTAGGTTCTAGATATGCTGTAGCAAAGGGTAGTTTTCAGTAGAGCTGCTGAAAGCCTGGGTAGGCTACTACTTGGGATGATGTCAGCCAGTAGCAACTGAGAAGCATAAAGAAATGGCCACATTGCAGTCATTCAAATTAAAACTGTAGTGAAGACCTGACAATTAAAGTGCAGCCACTACTTCTACTGGCTAAACACAGCAGGAACAAAGTGGCACACAGGAATATTTGATTTTTGTATGAAGCTTTTGTTTAAAAAATGTAGAATGCGTCACTGCTGATAGGGGTATTGAATAGCTTGCACTGCTTTGGTACAGCTGAAATCTCTGCTGATGACAGGTAGTAGCTCTAAATTGTTGAGGCATGGAACAGATCAGCACTAAAACACGTTTTCTCCCTAAAGACTGCAGCCTATCGAATAACAAAGGTTTGTTAGCTGAAGTCCCTTGCAATCACGCCTTGCATAAAGCATGCATTCCCAATGCCAGCTGTTGTTAACACGTTAACAAGAAAACTGATTTCTTGGATGTGTGAAAACATCGTGTTAAATTTCCTCATTTATTCTTTTCTACCATTATAGAAATCACTGCATATAAAAATACTATTTTATTATTTTTA
>NW_010408639.1:8838-32930 GCF_000710305.1 Buceros rhinoceros silvestris | reverse complement strand
CCAGCCTGTCCAAATCCCTTTGCAGAGCCTCCCTACCATTACACCTCTGGAGCACTGAAGTACTTGATGAAGGTCCTGCCACTGCCAGAAAGACTTCTACCTGAAATAAAGCATGAATTAATAGATATTTGTGTCACATCTCGCCAATTCAAGATGTGTCTAGCACTTACACTGCTTTTGTTAACTCATATAACTTCAAACGTGTGACTGCCTTTCAGTTCCTACTGATTTCTGGGTGGGTATCTGCTTCTGAGTTTTATAACATTAACATTTTTCAAAACCTTATTTTCCAAAATCCTGAACCTCTACCCAAAGAATTTTATAGGGGCATTTACATTCAACTGATCTTCCCAGTCTCCACTTAGTAGATTTTATGCTATGGATTCAAAATCAAACTTGAGATATCTATTCTAGTTCCCTGCCTAGGACACCAGAAAGAAATCCTTGGAGACTAAGTACCCAATATCCTGCTTAAATCTGAAGGAGCTGCTATTTAACATCTCTGCACGTTAAGATATCACATAGGTGCAAAGCATGTTTTGTGCGTACGTGTGTGTATACAGAACATATGTATGCAGTAACGAGAGTCAGCTCAACGCACAACCTATTTACATACAGAGCATATTTTGGGTGTCCTTTTCCTTTATTAAGCCATATTCATGAATCTCCAGAGCCTAAAAACACCTAGTCTGGCCCTCATGCAGAGATGGCTGAGCCAAAACCCATTGAACCACTTCACCCCTCTGTCACTTCTCCCTTCATTGGCATTCACTGACACGTAAACAGGGAGGATGCATCCAAGCAAAGTGGCTCATTACTAATTGCATCATCTTCATTAATACTGCATTATGTGTCTCTCAGCTGTAGAGAACAGGCAATGTCAAGAGCTTATCAATATGTGCATATAAATATTTGGTCCAATATTTCACATGAATATACTAGCAGCCTCTGCTTCAACAGCCCAAACTGCAGAAGGGGTTGTTTATCAGCTACTAACCAGGAGCAAAAGGGAAATAACTTTAATTTCCCAAACTCTCAGAGCTATTTACATAATTCCTGTGCCCTTTAGGTAATTAGGCATCACTTCAGAATGAGAAATCCTCACTGTGGTACACAGGTATCTGGCTGCAGACAGAGCCATCTATGGCTTCCATTTGTAGAAATGTCCTAACATCAAGACAGGTAAGGAAAGGTCTTTATTAAAGGTATCCAGAGCTTAGGAGAAATCACTCCATAAGAACCAGAGGTACTTCAAACTCAGGAGAAAAATCTAGACAAGAAATACCACATCAAATAGGAAAGAAATTTTTTGCTCAAGTGTTAAGAGCAGAACTGTGTCTTACATTTGCTTCACTTGTAGCTCTTGACAAATGTCTAAATAAAAACCTGCCCTCAGAGCGACGTAGCGAAGGCATGGCATTAAAGAGTGTGCCCACGATCCAGTGTGGATTCACATGAAAGCAACAGCTGTGGATTGTTTTCACAATGGCAACAGAGCAGGATAAAGCAAGGTGGTATTGCAGCAACTGCCACGGCACCATCTCTGCAGCGTGTTCCCATGCAGCAACTGACGTGCACTAAGAGCACTTCAGAGTCTGCGAAGTGTCACTTCTTGGCGTGCGTTACTGGCTGTGAGGTTGAACTCATTTCAGCAAGTGCAAACTGGCAAGCTTCTCGTGCACAGGCTGATTAAGGGGCCAGCACTCTCCCCTGAGCAAAGCTTTGGTTTTTTAGCAATGGATATCCACAAACAGGACAAACACATGGAGAACATGTTGAACCCATTTTGGACCTTCCACCTTTCTCTGCTTCTCCAGGAGATGAGGGAAGCCAGCACTAGAGCTCTGGCAGAACATACGTTATTATAAGTGACATGTACAATTGTGATCAGCCACAATGAACCACATAAGTAAACACCCAACTAAACACACTGTTCTTCACCCAAATTTAATTCTACAACTGTATCAGTGAACAATCACCTGCTCCTGAAACAGAAATAAAAAGCTTTCCCAGAGTCATGAATTGATTTTTGGATTTCAGACCTTTCTTCCACTTTACTGCATAACATTGCTGTGTGAGAAGCCTCACTGAATGCTTCTTACAGGCAACTGAGATCCCACATGGTACCCTACAGTACTTTGGGTAACACTTTTGTTTGAACTACAATCAGTAATAATTAGAAATTAATAGCTCAAGGCACGTATTGTCCTGAGAAAACTATCAACCTATTTTTTAATCTTTTAATTAAAGTTCAAACACTTTCCATCTTTCTATGCCTTCTAGGAACTATTTCAGCCACTAATGTATCATTTCATCCATTTATCGCCAGTAGTATACCAATTAAAGTCAGCGTGGAATTCAGAGTTGACCTAGTAGATTTCTTTCTTCTTTTTCACTTGCTTAATCTCTGATGGTTATCTAATACACTGTTAAGATGCAAATACAGATACATGCAATTAAAAAAAAAAGTTTTCTAAATTCTGTTTGTTTTTACTGAGACTGGGATGGAGTTCACTTTCCTCGCAGCAGCCTGTGCAGTGCTGTGCTTTGCGTTTGTGGCCAAAGCAGTGTCGGTAACACACCAATGTTTTGGCTGTTGCTGAACAGTGCTCACACAACACTGAGGCTTTCTTCCCAACCTCACGCTCACAAAGCGAGAGGGCGGAAGAGGCTGGGAGGGGACACAGCCGGGACAGTTACCACAACTGACCACATGGATATTCCCTCCTGTACAACGCGTTGTGCAATAAAAGCTCAGGGAAGCGGGCAGGACATGGGAAAGATAGGGCAATATTTTCCTGCTGGCTGGGTTCAACCCACCACATTGCTTTTTTGGAATATTTTCTGTAGCTGGCTGTATCTCCTTTGCCTCCCGTGCACTCATTTACTGCCTCCAAATCACCACTTCATTGTTCTAGCAAGAGCAATTCCCCTCTTAGCCTCTTCACTTGGAAACAGGCCACCTCTGATTTCAAACTGATCTTAGTAACAACGCAAAATCAACAAAACCTCCGAACAAAAAGTTAGCAAATAATCTGAAACAAGGATTTAATTTAATTTGACGTATACATATAGCTAAAATGTTGTCCAAATATTGAGCTTTGAGGGTTGTTATTTTTAAAATAAATAATACATGAGAAAAATCATGTGTTTTTATTGAGGGCACCAATATCACCCTCCAATTTTGGTGCAAGGTGATCAGCTTCTCTTGCTGACCTCCAAATGATCAATATTTACTAGAACAGCATGAAGAACTACTGAACAATTTCAGGGAACAGTTCTTTTCCAAGGCTTTTGCAGTACAACTGTTTAATATTCCAAAACACTCATGCAGTGATAATTCTGTTAAAACATTTACATAGGTGAGGCTGCAGCTCCATCAGAGCACACTACAAAGCTCCTCAGATGACAATAGTTTGCTCCCGCCCTATATCCCTGTGGTACAGGGACACCACTTTTTTTTACTGATAAGGCATACAGGTAAGCAGGTAAGACCCTGAGTCCCAGTGCCCAGCTCACTCTTCTGATCTTGCAAATTTGATAGGAAGAGCACAAGGAGGGGGCAAGCAACTTTCCTGTGAAAACACAGTGGGAAGAGAACAGCCTGCCCATTCCTAAGCAGAATGCACCAAATATTGAGGTTAACAATCACTGAGGGCAAGTCTTAAAATGCTTTGAAACTGCAAGCCTTCTCCCTTAACAAATAATCTGTTATCTCCCAGTTCCACACCAACCCTAACATCCGTGAAAAACCAATACCTGTGTTTCAATAGCCAGAGTTACAAATCCTCACAGGAAGGAGTGGGTGTTATTACAAAGTTCCCGTGGAAAGGAAATAAGTGGATTTGAACATATTTAAACAACAAACATGCAACAATTGAGGAAAATCAACAACATGAGAAATGTTCCTTTGAAAGTGAAGTGAAGTATCAGAGAAGGAATTGTGCAAAACAAAGGAAGGCAAGTTCATTCTGATTCGGGCAGCCTTTGCCATTGCATCTCAGTTTTCCTGCTTTATACTTCAAGTATCAAGGGCTAAACAAAGATTAATGAAACTTATTTTATGTGTCCCCATCAGAGAAATACTGTAGAACAGCTACAGAAATACCTGTGAACAGCATTGCACTTTATTGTTGCCTATCGGTTTGTAGCACGTCATGTTAAATCCAATACATATGAACAATAACATTAATTAGATTTCTATGTAAAAAAAAAAGCAGTTCATTATGCTGACTACAAACTCTGAGGGGATAGGATCAATGAAAAGCATGGTTATTTGATTATATGCACAGGTTTACCTGCTAACAAAAACAAGCGTACTCTTCAAAGGCAGAGTACAAAAGGGTTCCATAAAGCCTTTGAATCATTTCTTTTAGAGGCTAACAACAATAATTAACTTCCTGGCTACATATACAATATAAAGTAACAACCTACAAATATTAACATTTAAAGAGCAAAGAAAATGTTTTCAGTGTCTCTTTACTAGCAAAGAACACAGAAAATTAAAATGTCAAAGATCTCCCATAACTAGACTGTATTACATGTGATGGCAACAGCTTCCACCTTTACCATAAACCCAACATTTCCCAGAAGAGTACATTGGTGGCCTAAAATACTATATATAGGTCAGAGAAAAATATCACACTTGTCTTTTATATCCATTTATTGTTGAGGTGATGTAAGAGCAGACACCACACAGAAGTAACGCTGCAAGATCTCCTCCAGGAAAAAATTAACACCACCATAGGAATCTCATTCACAGCACGGTTACTCTTGTGACCTTCAAACACCACCAGTTCAGGCATTGCAGAAGTGCATACCTGGACTTTGATTCAACTGGTGAACAGTGGAAAGGGAATTTTAAAACACCTCTATGGTCTTTTCCCAGTGAAAAAGATACTTCATCCTAAAAAAAAATTCCTAAAAATCATCTACACCTGCTTAGAGAAAAGAGTTTCAAACTGAAATGTCTGCAGTCTAAATGGCATCTCTTGTCTTTTGCCTTAGTCTGACAAGGCCAGCTACAGCAGATGAAGACAACATACCATGAGAACGTAGACAAGAAACCCAAACTGTGCTTTCATCAAGTACCACTCCTCCTCATCCCTCATCTTTCAAGTGGAGAATACTTGCAAGCTCACACTAATTAGAGAGTATTTGCTTGAAAGTAAGGGGCTGAGGGGACAAGTACAGCTTCACTTTCTTCCTGACACCTCCCTCCTGAACTGTAACAGGGACTTCTTACTGAAGAGAAGTCATCGTTTTGCAAGCAGAGCAAACAAAGAGATTTTGTGTCTGGTCCCTCTTGGAAAGACAAAACTTGACAGGAAACCAACAGGAATCTGACAGGAAAACTCAACATCTCATTCACATTTCCTAATGCTTTGTATCTAATACTGAAATAGCGTCCCTCCCATTAAAATCTGAATAAAACTGTATTAAACAAACCAGCTGTGGAAGTCAGGTCAGCAGAAACACTTTAGAAAGTGAAGAAGCCATGCAAAACAGTGGTAGATGGAGAAGTTTCTGGTAATAAATAATACCGCAGTGTTTTGAGTTTGGGGGTGTTCCTAGACAAGCAAATGAGAACTGACAAATGCCTTGGTCAAATCAACAGGCCCTCTAGGCTAAGCTGGTCTGGTCTAAACTCTGACTATACTCTTACTTCTCCGGGTCCTGGGGTCTAATCCTTTGCACACTGTGCCTTTATTGGCTCAGATTTGCTAGCAGTTTGCTGTTTTGTTCTGGTTTTAAAAGACCTTGAAGCTGGAAAAAGAACTAATTAGAACATTTCCAGTGAAACAGGTCAAAGTTTTCACCTGGAAGATATCCAAGATGAGGTGGGACCAGTTTCCAGCTAAAGCAGCCGAAATTAAAATCTTGGCCTTTCAGAACAGAAAATGGGCAACTTCTGTGCGATTTTGTGTTGCAGAGTCATCTAAACAGTCCGGTTTTGTCCTGATTTGGGAAAAAGGCCAAAGCCTGAGATCACAAAAATCTGACGAGATACAGAACTGTTCTCTCTGGTCGCTTTTACTCAAATACTCAAAATACTCAACACCCTGTAGTGCATGGAACTGAACTGATATCATAATTTCGGGGGGGAAATGAAGGAACGTACTGAGTCATTGTTTTGCCACTTATTTTTCACTACAAGTACAGAAATCGAAAGTTACTTCCAATAGCTCTTAAGTTCTAAAACCTCTAGATAACATTTTAAAGTAGAACCTCCAGGTCTATATTACACATCACATCTGCAACATGACACCAGCACGTTCCGAGGGTGTAGAAATGGAGATGGGCTCACACTAGCGCACAGATGCTCTTAGGCCAGAGACATCACTGGATTAATGTGCCGTGACAAAGTAAGGATGAAAGGAAGTATTAACCTGGGACCTTCCTTTGTTTCTTCCTGCTTTACCAAGGTATCTTCCTTTATATGGGCATTTTGAAGTAAAATGTTTTGAATCAGTTCTTACGGGCTTTGTCAGATATATCTATTCCTTCAGACTCTACACCTAGCTCCACATTAGCTCAGTCACGACTTAAACGTAATTACCTAATACTCTAGAAGAGAATTAACTCTATGCAATAAAAGCATAAAAAAATATTATGTAGGTCTAAACAAAAAAATTAAATGCCAGTGACAATTTCCTGTAGTGCTGAAAGAATTTGTGTAAGAATGTGTAAAAATCACTGTCCTCATTTATTAAATCCTCCAGATATATTTCACAGACCCTGTCTGTCCCAAATCACCTCCTTTAATGTTCCTTAATGTAACATTGCCAAATAGCCAAAGTTTTCTTCACAGCTCACAGAGGGGAACTGGAGAGGTTTTGTACCAAATGTTGCAAACCACATTTCCATCAGAGATTTGCAAATTCTATGGAGGTGCTCACGTTTGAAAACCAAACTCAGTCTGGAGATCAAAATAAGCAATAAATACCTATGGCGGACTCTTTGCCACATTCAGTGATTCTATCATGTTCTGCGATTAAAAAAGAATCGGTGTAATCTGACACCGCAGGTATTTCACAGCACAGCACATCACATCCAGCAAATGATTTACACAGCTGCATTTAGAAAAACTCCACAGATTTTTGCAACTTTCGTGAACTGATGCTGCTCCCAGAATTTCTTTATAATCTCTATATATAGCTAATACTGTATACAGGGGTCAGGATATCTAGTCCTTCTATACAGCCCAACAGCCACTCAGTCAAGCAGATGGCTTTGATGCCCGCTCTACACATCCTTGCACAGAACAGCCACAAAGAACTTGCTCAAACCTTGTCCTGCACCTGACTCTTGCAATGAAAGGGCCAAAGACACAACCACAACTCGAGACAGGAAGCAGACAAAAACATCCTCAGCATTGCCAATGCATTGGCCCCGCGAGAGTGCAAAGAATTTGTTACTTGGCATCCTCAGGTGCTCCCAAGCAACTAAAGATGCTGTGAACTGCAACACGCGCTACAACTGCCCCATGGTCTCTGCCAGGCTTGGCAAATAAAAGAGGAAAGGGAAAAGGATTTTACCCTCCTGATCCCCTGTTAAGACACCAACACACAACAGTCAGCCCTCCAGGCAAACTGTCTTTACCAACAGAAAAGTACAAAGCTTCACAAAAAAAAGATTCTTGCTGTCATCCTAATCGTCACTATGCCTGAAGGCGGGGGAACATTGC
Source organism: Buceros rhinoceros silvestris (assembly GCF_000710305.1). Taxonomy (NCBI): domain Eukaryota; kingdom Metazoa; phylum Chordata; class Aves; order Bucerotiformes; family Bucerotidae; genus Buceros; species Buceros rhinoceros. The sequence goes on along the minus strand of NW_010408639.1, from coordinate 25,243 downwards.
TTTGGCTGGGTACAGGCATTAGGACCATGGTACCTTTACTCCATTACTGCCCTGTTGCATGATGCGCACGCAGAAACATCAGAGTTGAGGTGAGGATTTCACTGCTTTTCACCTCTCATTTCCCCTCAATTCCTCACCTTCTCAGAATATTGTTGCTGCTGGCAAGACCCTCTTGTTTTGCAGTTTCTACTACACATACATATTTCATTAAATGTTTTTATATTCTCAGACCTTTATTCTCCTGTTTGCACTTATTGATTTCGATCCCTCTCCACTGTTACGATCTTCTCACAACTGAGTTATCGGTGTGAGGTATTTTCAACTCACCGGTGTGAAAGATATCCATGGAAAAACCAAACTGCATTGCTTTTTCTTTTAATAGTTCAATATAGTCACAAATTAATTTTCTGCAAAATAAAACATGAAAAGCCTGCACTATAAAAAAGTTCCTGTGAGAATTTGCCTTCTTCCACTGAAAATAGCATATTCAAAAGTTAAAAATAAAGTCTTTCAAGAAAAACAGTCTAAGTGGGGGTAAAACGTCCCCCTCTTTTTTGTATTTGAAGTTAAAACTTTCTTTGTAGGTTTAAATTTCTCCCCACCTCCTCCTCTTTTTCAGACAGAAAACCAACATCACTGAGGTCCCAGTGATGAGGAATGACTCACTCACAAATGCTGAGTCACAATCACGCTGAATACACTCTTACATCTTGATGGAGCATCGAATTCAATAGCTTTGCTTAGTCACTTCAGTTTGCCGTAACTCCTATGATTCACTCAATTCCAAAACTTTGATTTCTGATTTCTCATTTTTGCTTACAATATATATTCAGTTGTTTAACTCTTATACAATTCAAAATGAACTTTTGCAAGCCACCACTAATGCTAAATCAGATTCCAACCATCAGACACAAGGTGTGTCACTTATCATCAAGCCCAAGAGGCCAATATGCCACAGTGCACACTGGTTTCGTTTGAAACTGCTGATCTCCCACTCCTTGGACACCTACAGAAAATGCCAGCTGACACGTGAAGATACAGCAGGACTTCATCCTGCCCTGACTCATGTCAGCAACAACCTACCATAGGCTTAAAAGCCTGACTTTTCTCTAGGAGGGCTCCTCAGCCTGACAAGGTCAGACGCAAGAAGCGAGTGTTCAGCAGTTTGCACGGAGGATAAGGTATCTGACCATGATTAAACAAGTCAGTGTCAGAGTGACAGATTTCCGATTCCTTAGTCATATTAGTCTGTTACCTTTTGTCCTATCTCAAGGCAGATAGAGCAAAATTATTTTACCCATCTGCTTACCTGTTCATCCAATTTTTTATATGTGGAAGAAGCTCAGTTTGCCCAGAACTCAACTAAGGTAATTAATAAATATATTTCTTTACACAGGAATTTGCAGCAATGTTTTTATCCAATTACTCTTAACATTTCATCCATAATCCCGAGAACTCCTCTAAAAGGCTGCAAACAGGCTAGCATTGGGGGACAAAGGGAACTCATCACTGACAGAGGGAAAGGCAGACACAGTAAATGAGTTTCTGATGACTACCACAATGCGATGCTGACAGGAGGTAATTATCACCATACTGTTATTTATTCCTCTGTCTTCAGGCACAGTTTTTGTGTTTCCTCACTGTCCATTTCTGCAGGAGCTGCACTTACAAGTTTTATGCTGGCTTAGTGGTTAATAAGCCTGTTGTGCTGAAGGCACCAGGTCAGTTAAGTATATCTGGATAATTTCCCCTCATGAAAAGATACTGTGAGGAAGGCGGGGGTCAACCCTGTGGATTTCTAAACATAAAACAGACCACACATGCTCAGATATAGATCACAGAAATCCTCCAATAAAGGTTGGCTATCCTTACCCTTGCTGAGGGATAACTACAGCTTTTCTGACCTTAGCAATATTCAAAAGCAGCATGAAAAAAACCCAAAAGCCAACAGAAAAAGTAAATATTTGTCCTTTGGCCATAAGAAATTAAATTGCAGGCCATATGTTCTCCATAGGCTGCAGCTTCCCAAGGCCTCCTTCAGGCATTTACACCATGATACTACTTTTTCCTTAAAATCCTAGCCAGCTTTAGTCACAAGCCATTTTCTATACAGCATTGTCCTTCTCCATTATGCATACATAGTGTAAATAAATCAGACATATCTTGAACCCAATGAACAGCCTAAAGACTCTGCAAGAATTGCCCTTCCCACAGGCACCTGAGATTCAGCAAACTATCCTGACACTATTGCTGTAGACACCCAAGACTACTCCTAAACCATGAAACAAGAACAGTCACACGGTCGTTAATACCTCCCTGCCTCCGCTCTGGCTCAGCGTGCATCAGTGTGAGCATGAAGCAAAACGCTTCAAGAGAAAATAAGATATCCACCCCAAAACAAGTTATATCGTGATGTCTTAACACTCACCTTGTTCAGGTGACTGGTCTGATGCAAGTAGAGGATAAACTTGAATTCAGACCCTCACACTATGGTGGAGAGAGTGCTGTGGTGGACATAGTAAAAGCCACGGTGGCACCTGCACCTCCTTTTTAACTCAGAAATTCCAGTTTGCTCAAGAGCTGAAACAGCTCAGCACATAAATATCACAAAGCCTTAGAAAGAGAGGAGAATCAACTTTTTACACGCTGATTTTGTTCCTGGTGAGAACAGTATTTCACCAGGAAAATGCCAAATGCCTTTATCCAAAACTACCATCTCCTTTACATATAAAGGCAAAGCACCATCCCACCCCAAAAAATACACACTTGTATTTCTAATTATCAGCACCAGAAACTGTGAGGTAACTGGTATCTTCCTCCTCTTCAGCGCATTGATGTGACACATGTTGTAAAGCTGCTACTGAACGTCAAAACTGACCAGGAGGATCACGGCTAGAGGAAAAAAGGCAAAAGAGAAGGACAAAAGTACTATACCTACAGCACATTTTTATAAGGCTCCTACTTATTTATTCTGTAAAAAGACACCTCTTAAAATACTCAAATCCTGTTTTTAACAGGACTGTCTGCTCATGCAGCTCAGTGACCTTGGTAAACAGTAAAAGCCAATACAGTTACTGAAGACTGATTTCAATAACTTCATGGAAAGGGTCCAAAGCAGCTTTTCATTCCACAGTCTCTGCACCACAGATAACATCCTAACACAAAAAATGGAAGACAGACTGTAGCTGCTCTTGCATCTGCTGTATGAGGTGTGTGGTTTTCTGCTACCACCACAAACTTCATTACAACGTATTTTCTATGGGGAGCATCAGATGAGAACACCTACCTACCACTTAGCATGGCTAAGGTCTAGCAATGAACTACCACATTTCTACTCCTGCATCAAATAGTGCAACGCTTACTTAAATACAAAATGTTTTTTAGAAGTATCTTACCTGAGAACTCTGGAGTTTTGCTCGTTAAAGACAAGGAAAAGTGCTGCAGTGCTGCTGTCTTGCTTTTTAAAATGTTTCATCACTAATACTAAATATCCACTACTTTAAATATACCTAACCAGTTAGCTACAAAAATAAATTATTCCACCACTGGACCCATTAAAAAAAAAAAAAAAAAAAAAAAAAAAAAAAAAAAAACCAAACCAAAAAAAACCAACAAACCAAACCCAAAACCAGCCAACACTGATATTCCTGCAGAAGCCAAGTGTATTCTGATATTAGTCTATACACACAAATGAGGATCTCCTTATTCAGGATACAAATCTCCCCAGTGCTTAAGTGCTCCATCAGGAGTCTTGGACTGCACCTCTCTGCACACAATTTAAGCTGCTTTCTGCAGGATGCCAAACAAATTTATTCATAGGGACAAAGCATTACCAAAACACTCAAGACACACTCAAAAATAGACTTTGACAAATAATTGAACAGAGCCAGCACAGTCTCTCTTCAGGGATAGCAATGCTCATGATTTCTTGTCACATCTCATTGGAAACTATTTAAACAATGGCCTTTTCATATCTTTGTTCATGCAGATCTTTCTTTGAAATATTTATTCATGGCCAAGTGGACTATATTGTTTATTTGTGATTGGTATCAGCTGAAGTTAATTTTTTTGGGGGGGTTGCTAGTATAAATGGTCAATATATATCAACATATATATCAAGTAGTGCTTTTTCTGTTCATTGGATGTGCAGTGCAGCTTGTAGGAAGGAAGTTTGCCAAAACCCTAAAGTCTGAAAAGATCAAGGTTCACCAGCCTGTTGGCAGGAGAGAAAAAAAATAAAATTAAATTAAAAAAAAAAAAAAAAAATCACATCCTTTTAAGGTTTCAGGCCTGACTTCAGTGTGAACTTGTTCAGGAAGTTGCCGAAGTGCACCCTCAGGTCCCTTAAGCGACCCAGAAAGACTCTGAACAGGTCTAAGAGATGTGGCAAACCAAGAATTCATTATGGGGATGCTGCCAGGCCCCTCATCAGATGTGTCCACCTGAGAAGAAAAGCTACCTACGTGGTTACAGATAAGTGAAGTCCCTTAAAAACAGCCAGAATTGCAAAAATACTAAGTACTCATTGTTACTTCTTAGGGCTTTTTGTACTGTTTTAATATTAAAAGAAGAAAAAGAAAATATCCCAAAGAACTGAACACCAAAAACAAACTCTGAAAAAACCCAAACCAAAGAAAATAGTTTAAGGTGTAACTTGCGTTTCTGAATCAAAGCACAAGTTTAAAGGCTGTATAAAGGCACCCATTCCTTTGTGCATGGCCCATTTATGAGTTACCAGGTTTGGCCTTTTTGTCATCACATGTTTCCTTTTCAGGCTTTCATGGGACACAGGGAAAAAGACATTTCTCAAGCAGGGAAAGAACAATGTCTAACCACGTCAACTGATCAGCAGAACTCTGACAGATGTCACATACAGATTAGAAGGTATGCGTTCAAAATTAGGAAAATAAAAATGTCAAGATGTTCTTATTCGAGTAACTGCCAAGCACATCGCCTTACCTGTCAGCTTATCACCTCCCTTAAGTTTCCTGTCAAGAGAGTCTTTGCTGCACACTTTGCTCTTTTGCAGTTTAGCCTGCTTAAACTTACGTGTGGAGCAAGTGCCACACTTGAGGGGTATCACGGAAAAGCAGTTAGACAAGATGTCTCTACTTTCTTATTCTTGACTATCGAGTTGTATCTTGACTACCCCCTTTCTCTTGACCTGTTAATATGAGACAGAGAGGAGAAATCTGTGAAGTAAGTTTTGCCACAGAAAATCAGGTCTTTTCAGAAAAGTTAGTGCCCCTGCATTGCAGAATATCGATTCCAAGTCCATAGATTCTCTTCCCCGCCCCCTGACTTTTTCAAATAATAATGATTACTCATTAATTATAAATGGTTACAAATCTTGTACAACTACAGGAGTCAAAATACATAAAAGTCTTAACTATAGGCTTAATGACATGCTGGAAGCATAAAGCAGCCAAGACCAGTATTTTCTTCACGATTCTATTTTGCAAGTATATCACATATATCCTTCATCACATTTGCTCATGCATGTTCATCTTTTCCCAACATAAACATCTTTGAGACCATCCTCAAACATTACTGCACCTTCCATCAAGGACTCCACTGTTTCACTTTCCAATAATATTAAAACAACATCCTGCCATCCTTCTTTCAGATCAAAAAAAAAGGTAATGTTGCTCTTATTTTCTTCTATGATTATCAAATCTTACGTCTTTGGTTCTGTGCTCGTTCCCTTTCATGCTCCAGGTAACTCATTAAAACTCAACACATTCTGCCCCCCACTATAAGCCTAATAGGTCAACTTTTCTTCTTTTCCTGCCTTCAGTGCAGATTAAAATATCACACAGTTAAACTCTTCAATACACTCTAAACATCACCTAATTAATTTTTACACCGGTCCCAATGAATCCTCCAAGCACAACCACACTACAAGCTCAGAAGCCTCCAAATCCAGGAAATAAAAAGCATTATTTTCATCAAACTTAGAAAGGACCCCAAAACTTGCATCTTCATCACCAAGAAATAAAATTTTTTCAGCACCAGCTTCAAGATCCTCAAGCATTATTCTCAGGGTGACTCCAGACAAAAAAACATTATAATTGTTTATAAATAAAGTTACCTTCTGAGAAGAAAAGAAAGATAATCAAGTCCTGTAGGACAAAGACAAACAAAAAGCAGAAGTGAATATTTTCTGCAATGGGAAAAGTCCCAGACATGTTCAAGCAGAACATCAGTACTTTTCCCAGTACTGAAGACTCAATAAAAAACAAATAAAAAGCCACCACAAAATAAAACAAAAAAGAAAAAAAACCCAAAAAATAGAATAGAAACTCACTATTTTACAGGCCTTCTAAGATTTTAATGTCATAAAGGCAGAACACTGTCCATATTTCTTGCCAAACCAGAAGCAAGAAGCACAAAAAGGAATTTGAGGTAGTTTACCTGAAACATACATCTCAATTTTGTACATCTTAAAGAATTAGATATTTACATAAATAATAAAATTAAATCTGATAAAAGTGTTTATGGGCTAATTTCAGTTTTCCTAACATCCTAGGAGCAGCCGTTGCTGTTTATGTCACCATGCTACTCTTCACGCCACAAACAACAAACAACTCTTCCAGCAACCACCTAAAGCTGTGGTGGATATATTTTATAAGCAAGCAGGGCAAAACCTGACGTGCAGTTTAAAAGAGCTAACACATCACAAACCACATTTGTACAGTCTTATTTTCAGAACCATCGCAATATGCAGAGTCTTTGCCGTCGAAAACTTCAGTGGAGCAGTATTGTACCACCACAATGGGGCCAATCAGCTATTCTCAACGCTGCTCTGCAACCTGAAAGAAGAGGATTGATGATGACAATTCTGCTGACAAGGAGACACCGCTGGCAAGAAGAAATGCGCCATCATGTTACTTTCCAGCTGGGCTCCACAGGCAGTGATGGTCCTGTACTTTGTCGTGTGTACAAGGTGCCATTGACTTCTCTGATCAAATTGCTCAACCTGAGTAAAAAGGCTGATGGAGGATTTCGGCTTTTCTGTTATCCAGTTTGTTATTGAAGCATCTTTTGTGCTATTACTGTTTCTCGTTTCTCCCCTAGATACAACTGTTAGTCTGATAAATCTGTGCTGTAACAACTAACAAATTGCCCAGTTACAAAAGCTCCTACCTTACCGTAGTCAGATGGGGGCAAAATACGGCACCTTTATATAGATATTGCTGTAAACACACCAGTACTGCACATCAGAAATTCAGATATACTCAAGACCCTCTTAGATAAAGATATACATTGCACTCTCATTACTTTCACCTTCATCCTTCCCACTGGATTTTTACTTTCTTCTGCACATCATCTCTCAGTCAGTTACAGCAGGTAGCAAAAGTCTTTCATCTTTCCTGGACAAGGTAAGGTAGCAGGATTAAGGAAGTCTAGGGCAGAAGTAACGGTTGTCAAAAACAAGCTTTCATTTTTTTCAAAGGGAAAAACCTATCAACCACATTGGGTAAAGAAAAACCTGTCACTGTCTCATCATGCCCATAAAAGAATCTAAGTGCCAGAAAAGTCTCCAGAGATCATCTAGCCTGTCCTCAAGCTGGATTATTTATATGTAAAGCAGTACATATTGTGTGGCTGATTCAACCCACTTTATTATAAGTAATCATTTCACACAGCTCAGAATTTAGTTATACAGCATAAAAGTGATACTGAGAGGAAGGCAGGAAAGTCCCAACAGAAATAAGGGTTTGATATTCTAACTCCGGGACAGGATTAGCACTTGCATTTCTGAAGGCTGAATAAAAGACCTGATAGAGGTGAGAGGTATTTTTCATTCCAAAATAGCCCTCAATTAATTTTTTTTCCCCCTCCAGGGCTGCTTCTTTTTTCTTTAACCTACTCCTTGAAAAACAGAACTTGCCTTTCTGACATGATTAAGAGATGCAGTCTGCCCACTAAGGACACTTCTGACACTCCAGCCCCCTCTTAGGTTTTTTCTGGAGTGGGAGGAGCTGCTGGGGGCAGTGATAAGGAAGACAATGAGAAGTAGCTATTTGGGTATTAAAAAAACCCCTAAAACCTCTGTTAAAATACAGAAGTCTCAGCAAAACACTTGTTTTAGTTTATAGAAGTGAAAATCCTCAAGGAAAAACAGAAAATCTATTTACTCTAGATTGACCTCAAATAACCTTTTTTATTTTTCATTTATAAAGGAACAACCTACTATATAAAAAAATGCAATAATTTTTGAAAACATACAGACCTAAAATCTACACTTTTTTTCCTCATAAAGCTGGTAGAGAAAGAGACAGAAAGACAGAGGTAGAAGGAAAAGATTTTTCTTCCTCATGAGATTTTGCCCTCATTTTCCCCCACATCAGTCAAAAACTCTCCAGCCAGCAAAGATGTTTGGATTTAGATCAGCTCTGACACTGCCACATGCAACCAGTTCACACTAGCTTAGATACAGATTAAGCCACCGTGGCTGTCCCTCAGTGGTGTGCAGCTATCGTAGCATTCGTCACAACAAACAGCAAACGGGGTTGCCTTCGGAGGGGAATCAAACCAGCAGAAACATTCCCACGTAGATGGGGACCAGCAGATGAACCACCTTTTGTAGGCACCGTGAAAGAGACATTCTTGTAGCTACTAAAGCAGATGAATGTGCCCCCATTTCGTGGTACAGAAGAACCAGCTGTTGAAATGCAACCTTCTGCCAGTGCAGCCCACCTGCTCAACACTCGCTGCAGAAGAGCACAGGCAGCGAACTACAGAGGGACAACAGGGGATCCACACAGGCCATGGTTCGAGAACAGAGGCTAGGGTAAAGACTTTTGTACATGCAAGTGAGAATTCACTTCTGATCCTTCACTTGCATTGTCATACAGGTCACCATGTTCTTTGAGAGATTTTGCTGTCCACACATCCCGGACTAAAGCAAATCCTCTACAAATGGAACTGTTATCTGGGGTCCAGACAGCATCTAAGCCTAGAAGAGAGCAGAGCAAATGCAAACAGGCTTGCCTGCATTTGCTTTCCCAAGACCATCTGCACCTTTGTTTGCGTTAAGAACTATTTGTGGAAATCCACACTGCAGTGGGTCCTGAGTGGCCTCTTCCTCAGCTCCTCCTGCTGGCTCTGGCCACCATCCAGTATCCCTGAGCTGTGCAGCAAACACCCCTGCAGAGGTGACCCTGTTCTCAGGAGACTCTGAGAAGCCAGCTGGATCCACAGGATGACAGTCCCACCTTTCCCCTAGAAAGATGCCTTTCCCTAGAGACAATGTTCCTGAAGATGCCACCTCACACAACAGTGAGTGATTTTATGTGAGATGTCACGCAGGGGTTCCGGAGGCTTGGTTTGCAGATGAATGCACTACTACAGAAACATAACCAGGTCTTCTGGATGCACACATCGAATTAACTCTTTCCATTGCCAGGCAGCTTGGTCTAATATCTTCTATATAGCAAACAGGATTTACTGCTTTTTTGTTTAGCTTTCTGTTTTCTTTTTTGAAACAATAAACTAGCCAAGCTGCTTTACACGTATTTGTGGAAACAACACATTGCTCGCTGTAACTGAGCACTTCGAAGTTCACTTAAAATTAACTTTGGGTCTTTGTAAATCTGTGCATAGTACCAGTACTAGAGCTTCCTTTCTTTTTCTCTCATCTCTCTCTTCTCTCAGAAATGCTGAGGTTTTTTTAAACTGTACTTCTAAAATACACAAACCATTTTATAAGCCAAAACCAATGGATTTTCCTCTCCCCACCCCCAATGAATTTAGCCTCTATCAGTGAAAAAAGGCTCTCTGAAAAGAGTCCTATCTTCTAGCCTCAGCAATTAATCATCTTAATAACAGCAGACTGTGAAAAAAGTCGAAGAATGCACTTCATAAATGCAAATCTTATATTTTACTGTTTCTGTCTTTAGAAAATAAGGAAAAAAAACTTCAAAAAACCCACCACAAACCCCAAAAACAAACCCAAACTAATGAACTCTGAAACAACACATCTTCAAAGCTTTCCCCAACTGACGAAACATACTGGACAGTTAATAAACATGTTCTGTAAGCAGAATGATGAACTGCTAATGGCAAGTCACAGTTTGTGCACCAACTTCTTAAAAAAATCATGTTGATTAAGGACAAATTTTTGACCCAATACACTTGCACAAAGATATAACTACTGCTGGAATTGATACTGAATAATGAAAAGCATTTCTGAAACACAAAAATTATCAAGAACTCCAGCCAGCATCCAAAAAAAAAAAAGCAGCCTTCCCCTATGGTATTACAATTGCACCATGCAAGCTAACTGAAAGAAGCTGTTTGCTAAAAGGCTATTGAGAGAAGACTATCGTCAGTACTTAATAGCTGACATGGACCATTGAGTAGGCAAAGCATCCATGTTCTGCAGAGTGAAAACTGCTTACCTGGGACAGATCTATTAGGCTGTGCAGCTTCATTGATAGGAACAGAATTATAGACATGAGAGTACCACCGAGGATATCAGATCATAAAGGAACGAGACTAAAAGATTATTGTAGAAACTGATGGACTGTTAAGGCCTGGCAAGTCTATTATTTTTTTCCACTCCTGATTTCTTAGCATTGTCATTCCACTGTTAATTACCTAATTAAAGGAGCTGTGTGATATTAACAGCACATCTACTTCTTGCGGAGAGCCAAGAAGGCTGTAGACTATGAATGCATGGTCTTTTGCCACCTTTGGAATAACGGCAGAAACGACAAAAGCAAAAGAAATAACATGATTTTTGTTAAAAAAGTCCCCAAATTCTCCAAGAACATCAAGTTCATAATCTGCTGACAAACAGAGCACCTGGGAGTTAGCCCCAAACTCAGAACACCGAGCAAATGCCACGTACCGTGAAACAAAGTTCACAATCCCATCATCAGATGAGAGACGCCAACACTTCATGGGGACAAAGCAATTCATCCCAGGTATTGCATACCATGATGCACAGTGTCAGCACATCGATGCGAGCTTTTACTCAGCAGCTTGCAAGAAACTGTCAGGAAACTCTTGGGGTGACTTGATTTTCTGACAGGCTTGGGGTGCAGGCAGCACTCTCAACGGGCAGCAGGGGCCAAGAATCCTGGAAGCGAGGTTAGTTCATGAATGCAAAACGGCAGCAAAACTGGGTGCACTGCTTGGACTTTCAACACAGCATTTGTTAACTGAAGAGCTTGAGAAGACAGAGGAAACATAAAAAGCTTTCCATTTCAAACCTCCTCTCTACAGTGTGTGTGGGTCAAAAAGCGGGATGGCTCTTCCTAAGTAGCTCAATGTTCTCAAAAATAAAACACGGATCAGTATTGCTACAAGTACATTATTCCTATCCACTATGTGCCAAAATTAGCAATATCAGCTTATTTCTTAAGCTTGGCCTAAATCACCATATTCTACTAGTGATAATGAGTGGCTTAATTATTAAATGTTCAATTAGCAGCATCTTAAAAGAATGGCTCTCCTTTTGAAAGGCAAACCAGTAACTGATTTCTGGAGAGCAAAGAGTGCCTGACTTGATTCATAAAATTGACAAGCGCAACTTTTCTAATTGTTTTTGAATATGCTGGTCTTAGCATTGAGCAAAATACACAAACCATGAGGAGAGTTGCACGTGGTCTAGGCAAACTTACAAAAAATTCCCTTAATTTTACCTCCTACTATTCTCTTCTGCTACCCATTTCTTCTCCTGCCTTGTCTGCAGCCCTTCCAAAACATATACTCAACACTACCCACGGAGTTATTAAAACAAACAAAACCACAGCAGTGGACAGATATCGATCCCATCTTTATAGTTTTTGGATTATGCTCAAGAACCGAAAAATGGTTTTTACTTTGATTGCTCCATGGGCAATAGCATGCTTCACAGGCTAGAGAACTGATGCAGGTCATCATAAAAGTTTTCTTGAATTTCTTAAATACTGTGAAATTTTTCATTGTGTTTTCACAAAGTCATTGATTTGAGTACATGTCCATTGGACTAAATGGTCAGTTCATACCTCAGAACTATACTTTCAGTTTTATACAGACTGTATGCATCCTACCTTTACTTCTGTCAACTTAAAACTTTAAAGAAAATCCTTCCAACAACTTCAGCTTAACAGTGTTCATTACCATCAGTAACAAGCCCACATTCTGGAATACTGACAAAGTTTTAGCTCTTCATAGTGCTAATTCTTTTGGAATATATTGCAGAACCTGATCCTGCACACCAAATGTTTCCAAGCATAGCCTCTAGAAGCTGCATTAAAAACCTGTAACTTAACAATTTAGCCATGCTGAAGAATGTTTTTACAGCAATTTTTCACAATACCTCCAAGGAACACAGAATTCCTCAGAAAACATTCAAATTAACCATAGTCTGTTAGTCCTTAAATTGAGGGAATGTCCAATTTAAAAGACAGCTATGTCTCGGCTGTCTCAAAATGGTCCAGTTGTGGGTGACTTCAGACAGCTCCAAAACGTTTTGTCCAAGCATGAAAGACTAGATTTGTCATAGTAATATTCTGCACTATATTGGGTAGAGAGGATTTAACCTAGCAGCATACTCAACCAGTGAGCAGAATAACTGCAAATTTACTTCTAAACTCATCATTTTCAGCACCACAGCAGTTATAGTGTCCTCTAAATTCTGTAGTTGAGATTTCCAAGTTGCAATATTTACTGTAACAGAAGAAAATAAGAAATCAAACCAACTAGTTAATCTGTCTCACAAGCCAAAGACCTTGCTAGAAGTCACAAACCCCCAAATTTGTTCATTCACACTGCAGTCTCCACAGAATATTTTTACTAACTGCACCATCTACTGGCAGAATCTTACAACTGTTTTCAGTCGATTCCCCCCACATAAAAGTTTTGATACTTCAGTGGTTCTCAGTCATCTAACAACCCTTAAAAGATCACAGACAATTTCTGTGAAGTTCATAAAAAGCAATAAGTAAACCCATTTCCAGACTTAAATTAGCTATAAGTGTGCCTTCACCTCAACTGAAAAAGAGTACCTAAATCAAAGAAAACTGAAATACCTGTCTCAGTTCAACTATTAAAATAATAGTGCTTCCTGCCTCTGACCAGCACAGCCCTCAAAAAAAAAAAAAGGAAAAAATCCATGACACACCTAAATATTTCCACAGATCTGGACACACTGCACAGGCAAAACAAAAAAAAAAAACCAAACGGGCAGGACAACAGTTACTAAACTTTGAAGAACAACTGCATGAGAATGGTGTGCATGGTACCTGGGATAGCCAAGAAAAATATTATCATTCTTAATTTTACTTTTTCAAGCATTTAAAGATGGCAACTCATACTCACACTGAAACAGGCAAAGTGAAAACAAGCAATAAGTCATCTCTGTACCGTCTAGCCTATAAACTTCAACTGTCTTAAGCTGTATAGCAACAGGAACAGCAAAAAATACAGAGTGCAACTTCAGAAACGATCACTGAACAGAGTAACCTTCTGCTTTCATCTCTACCAGGTCATTTGCACCCGCTTCTGTCTTTGGCTATATTTTACTGGGCTCAAAGCCTTCCCCTCCTCTTGCCTCCAGTGCCCCTGCCATGCTTCACTGGAAAGAAAAAAACTAGAACACCGGACCAGTTCTCTGTCTGTTTCTCTCTGGCACATCACAAGATGTCATGACTTCTACTTGGAAGGGACATTTGTCCAAAAGAGACACATTTTGAAACATAAGATAAAGCCTCTCAAAATAAAAAAACCTTAGTGGGCAATTTAAAGTACATTATTGGAAAGCCAGCATGCATCTCTTGCACTCATCTGAGAGTTTCTTTTCTAATTTCAAGATAGCAAGAGACATGGTTCAACTGGATAGTGTGAAGAGAAGTAAAAATTTTTTCGGTATTAGAAAAATCATGAGGATTTGTTGATTCAGTGAACACACATTGTCGTGTTCAACACATTTGGTATTCTTCACCAACTCCCGAACTAAAAGTAGCATAAATCTGGGCAGTATAAATTAACACAAAATGGCTCTATCAAGTACAAAAAGCAACTCTTCTGTATCTGAAGTAAGGAACCTAGAAATACTTCTGCACTTCCAGATGAGATCCACACTCTAATTGCTAAGTCTGTAACAGAACAAGAGCTGGGGACATTCACTGCTCCCTGACCTTTGAGCCTCATTTTATTTAAGACAAGAAGCAGGAGTAAGAGCTGCCATATGCTCTGGCCAAGCCCTTGATCTGGAGGTCTCTGCACCAGCGATTGCAGAGCACAACACAGGGCAAGGACTTTGTGCAGTTGCGTCGTAGCGTGAGGATGCACAGGGAGGAGAACGGAGAACACAGCCACGCCACCCAGACATACCACCCTGCTCTTTGCTGACACACAAGAAATGCTGGCTTCTAAAGGTTAGGGCGCTGCATCACATCTTTGCTAGGTACCTAGAGTAGGCTCTGCAAATACTTTCCTCACTCTCCCCCAAAGCACCCGTACCAGCAGCTGACCACAGGGACCATAGCTTTCCTCATGTTAAAGGGCAAAAATGTCATATGCAGACGTAAAGAGGAGCTAGTCCAGGCCATCCATAAGAGCTCAGATTAAAAGGTGGTTGGCTCTTCCTCTCAGCTTTGGAGATTGATCTAAACAAAATTCAAGGTCAGATAAGTGGCCCTATTTAGAAAGGCAACATCTATATTCTTCAAGATCTATGATTACCAATGGACTGTTTTTTACCTCAGAACAAGGGACTAAATAGTCTTCCTACACACACCAATTGCCACTAAATTACCATGAGATCGACTCCAACCCACACAATCATCTATTTGTATCCTCACTGCAGTTTTGGCAGTACATCAGTTACTTTGACAACCCGCACAACTGTAAGAATACGTATAAACCTTGATCCAAAGATTAAATACTGCTTTCATTAGCTTAAAATAGCATTAGATAAGCAAACCTGCCAGCTATATTAGAACACTTTACTGTTCTATTATGTTCTAGGAGAACCATCTCCTCCCTTTTACCTCTGTCTCTCTGGCAGCTTGCAGCAATACACCAGGGAATACAAAGAGCTCGAAACCTACAGCAGACTGCCCAGTCAGCCATGCTATTTACAACAAATTGCTTTTACTCAAATTTAGTAGCTTGCAAACATTCACTGCCCATTTGTTAGGTTAAGGTAAAGTGGTGATCTTTTGTTCTGCGCAGTGTTTAAAAGGCAGATAATTGCAGAGAGATAATCATGGATATAGCTCGTAGCTTACCATCACTCCAGAAGAACACTCTGCTGAACTGTAAAGAGACAGGAATCAGTGTCAGGAAGATGCTGCCTTATGAATTTAAAAGGCTCCGGGGAGAAGGAAAGGAGGAACTACATACTTCTCCAGTTTTTTCTTTTTCCTATTAGAGATTATTCCTTATGCTCCTGTGGTTTGAAAGATTCAGTGACTGAATAAATCAATTGTTTGGGTAACATGTCCTTGCCCCTCATATCTGTAGAGCTAAGTAATTTGTTTCCCTGCAAAATGTAATGCTGTCTTCAAGATTCTTAAAATTATACACGACTAACTACACATCCACTAGATGACTCCAAATGCCCCAACGGTGCAGCTCAGAATTTAGCTTCACAGCTTCTGCCCACTGCAATCTTTCCCGAACTTTCAAAATTACCCGTAATAGGATCAGAGAGGCTGATCACAGCGCCACAGCCCCCGCTACCCTGAAAGACCCTCCGTGTAGTAAGGAGTAACACACCTTCAGAGCAGAGGGCCACTCAGCCCTTCAACAGTACCGACTTGGGAACCATTATCTTAAAGGCTGAAGTAGAGTCTTCTGTTGTCAGCTCTACATCTGCGCCAACAATAACTGGTCTTTCTTTTGTCTGGAGTCTTCAGCTGCCTCCCTGCCCTCCAGCCTTGCATATTGCCAGAGCTCTTCCTCCCTACAAAGCACTCCTGCCTAGAGTGTACCGAAGCTAACTGGAAAAATCAGGTGGTCAAACTGCAGTTCAGAAGGACAGAAAGCGGAAATTTTCTCTCTGACGTATTCAAACAGCCTAATTTGGAGGGCAGGTGAATATAGTACCTGAAAAATGGTGCTAAAATATTAGTTGTCGTCGTTGCTTTTCAAGGAATTGTGCAGGATTTTGGAAATGAACAAATACAAACTAAAAAAAGCTTTTACCCCTCTTCCCATTGATATTACACCTTGAATCCTGTAAAAAAGTTAATTATGTTATTGATACTGCAGTAAGATGGTTGAAGAAAATATACCATCCAGCAAACACTGTGCGGGAGGTAAAAAACCATAGTTTATTTAAAAAATAAATGGAATGAAAGAGTGAATGAGAGAAGGAAAAAAAATATTTATGGCAACTCCTGTGACACAGCAGTATTTCATTATATCGTTAAAACAAAATAGCATTTTCGCTGTGCAATTACAC
>NW_010408639.1:0-8715 GCF_000710305.1 Buceros rhinoceros silvestris | reverse complement strand
ACGAGAAATTCGCAGGCTTGCTGGGCTAGAGCAGGCAGAACAAACTTAGTTATCTGAGTGGTCCCTGAAACAATACTGCTACTTGAAGAGAAGACCTAACCTTTTTAATTAGTTCCACATGCAACTTTGTACACATTTGGAAATTAGGAACTAGAAGAATGTATTTTTCCCTAAAGTCTTGAAAGAGGAAAACATTTTGTAAAGTTCATCTCCAAGTACAAGAGACTAATGGCTGCACACTCTCTCCTAGCCTACACTGGTCTCAGGAAGCAGATACTCGATCTTCCTCTACATAAATATCAAGAAGTATGGAAAACAGGAGAACGGAAAAAACAGCAACTCATCTAGACTTAAGTCACACTAGAACATTAGCAGCCACTTGTTAATCCCTATAGATGTGTAGATTATTACAGGACAATGAGCCTTTGCCAGTTTCTCTGCCATTAGGGTTTCATCAGCATGCAACATCCTTGATGCATTCTTATTTCCTCTCCGCCTAAAAGGGCTGTCCTGGTTTGGGTTAGAGCAGAACCGGTCCGGTTCAGCGGTGTCACTGCCCAGCTCAGGCTCTGCTCAGGGACGGCGCTGTCTGAAGGTAACGGCAGGTTTGTGCAGACAGTGGCTGCTCCTGGCAGTGGCAACGCTGGATGGTCACAGTTGCTGCCACGGACTGGGGTGCAGAACAGCTCTGGCTTGTACCTGCTGCTGTGCAGCCCAAGGTCACTGCTCCATCCTGTGTCCCACGGTGGGGTGCAGTGAGTGAGAGGCTGCACCTGCGGGGAGGAGCAGACAGGACAGGTGACCCTGCACTGACCAGCCAGGTCAGTGCTCTCTCTCCCTTATTGCCTTCCTCTTCCCCTTCGGGGAGGAAGAAGGGTTAATAGAGAGCATCTGTCATTCACCCAGTGTCCAGCCCAGCTTTAACCTATGACAAGGGCTTAGAAAGCTCTCCTTAACTCAGCAACAGAGGAAGGACTGAACACAGGTGTCAGGGAGCAAGGATCTGCTCTACAAAGGAAGCCATGCTGTGGGCCATGGCCCAGGCAGGGCATTGCCTCACTAAACAAGGCACAACCCCAAAGAACCTGAGCAGAGCCAGGATGGGAAGAGTGCCAGGAGCTAGGGACCGTCACACAAAGTCCAGGGTCAGTCTGGTGTGTTCAGGCAGCAAGACAGGGCTGCCTGTCTGAGCAGAGCTCCTTGCTACAGAAGGAGCTCCCAGGTGAGGTTGATCAGGGAAATCAAGGCTCTCAACCAGTTAAGGCTCCCGGTGCTCTCGGGCCATGGTAACAGGCACTCCTCTTGCAATGGCACGATGCGATGACAGTAGTCAATACTTATGGCTTTTGTTAGTTTGCTTTCCGAGGTTCTGATTTGCATTTCTCAGTACAAGGGCCTTAGTTAGCCTTGTCTCTCTATTCTGAGATATACACACTAGCTCTTATTTACTCAAACTGTTTTCCATTTTTCTGCAAGAAAGGAACACCCGTCACAGGACTACCTGATTGCCTCTCCTAGAATATGTGGAAAAATAAGGACACTAAACTTCAGCCTCAACTGCAGGACTGTTGTCTCTTGCTTAGCTAGAGTCATTCCTTACCTCTGATCAAAACATTTAAGCTGTAACAGTTAGTGATGGTCCTTTGTGATTAATCACTAGTTTTTTCTCTACCCTCTGATCTTACTGACACCTTTTGGTCTGACCAAGCTGAAAAGCTATAGAACAGCAGCCAGACCCTCATTTTAGCTGGGATAGCTGCCCTCCCATATTCCAGAAATACAGCCCCAAAACTGCCTTGACCATAACCAACATCAAGCAGAATGATGCAACCTCCATTCTACAGTACAGGAAGGGCACAAAGGTATTTTTTTAAAATTCACATTTATATGTATTGAAAGCAAGAAATAATGCATGTTCTAGAATACTAAGACCAAACTGTATTTAAAATAACGCCATGCATACTGAATCCAAAACCAGAAAGGATAGATAAGAGACACTTGTAAGGGAAACTCATTTTCCAGTGGGCTAGTTAAAAATGCCTTTACCTTAGCCAAATTTAGTGGGGTTTTTTTAAATATCTCACCCATCTGTCATAACAAGAGTATCAAAAAGTACTTTGTGAAGGCAAAGCGATGTACTTCAATTCTATTAGGCACCAGTGTTTTCCATTTGTTAAAGTGGAATTCATAGGTGATGGTGAGCAGGGGTGTTTGCAACTGCCTCAGATACTGCCCAGCTCAGCTGAGGGGTTTCTAAACGAGAGACTGCAGTAGGCAAGTACTGTGCAATCACCCAAACTCACACAGGTAGGTGCTTTGTGCACCATGCCAGTGCAGTCTACAAATACAGTACAACATTTTAAATGTATCAGAAGGGGGAATAAAGGAGTTTTTCGGGTTTTCAACAGATATTTGAGTTCCCGATGTCCAAGAAATTTGAACAAACACCTACCCAATATTCACCTCATTGACCAAGTGGCATGAGGATCTAAAAGAAAAATTTACCTGAAAATTCAGGGGCATAAAGAGCAACTTCTTCACCTACACATGATTTAGCTTGCAGAATTCAAACCCACAGCCATCATTTAGACCAAGCACCTTCTAAGAAATATATGGAAACAAGACTGCCCAGAACTGTTGTTTCACAATAATAAAAAGCATTTTAAGAACTCTTATTTCACGGTGTGGAATAATTACTTGGCGTATGTCAAAATGAGCTCACATCAAGCAAGATTAACCCAGCCATGCCAACTGTATGAATCACACACTGCTTTGTCTTATTCAGCATCTGTGCCTTATTTTCAGCACAAGTCTAACTGTAAGAGCCATGTAAATCTGGAATAAATCCAGTAAAGTTACAGAACACAATTTAGATTTTTACTAGTTTGAGAGTAGTTTGGGCCTTTAGCAGACAAATGGACCACAGGCTGTGAAACAAGCGTATTGAGATGAGAAAGTCCATTTGTTTAAGGGCAAGGATGAAAATAAACATGAACAGCTGCCTCCATCACTCGCCAGTCCATCTAAATGAGGCAAGGTTCCAACTGGAAAGAGTTGCACAGATATATTACAGAGCATATGAAAGCACTGAAGGCTGCAGAGACAGCTTTACTTTAGATGTTTCCTGAACTGTAAGGTCTGCTTAGAAAAACTGGAGCTTGTTCACAAAATAAAATCCTTAACGTCATCTGGTTTTGAGCACTTAAGTTTTGAAAACTTCCTCCTTGGCTCTCTTGCCCTACTTACAAAAATCAAAAGAAATTAATTTAAACAAGGCATACCTATTGGGGCATGGGAATTCCACTAGGCTGGCATTTTAATTCAGCTCTAATTTTCATTGAATATACATACATTTGTATATGTGTATTGTCCCACATTATTATAGATGTAAAGAGCCATTTTTGGTGAGCACTTCAGGGAAGAAGCAGTGTTATTTAGTGCCTACCACCCACAGAGATATGGGTACCTCGCTAGAGTTCCTAAATCCACAGATAGTATAATTGTAAAAATAATACTTGGGTAGAAGAAGTTTAGTCTAAGTTAGCAATCTAGTTTAACATTGTTCCTATCGTATTCAGAGCTGTCCACATATTTCTACAACCCTCTTCAGTTAGGTAAACAGACCAGCAGAAAAGTACTCTCCAGTGGGACTGTTATAGTAACAGCTGCTTCAATTTTCAGTTTGTAGAGGAATTTCAAACAGCCGTAGCTGATGTATGTTTTCAGTGATAACCAGTGAAAAGCCTTGAGCTCAAAAATCTCCAAAGAAAAAATCTCCTGTGTCCTGTTAAGTGATTTTACAGCAGAAACAGAATTACTCACGTGAAGTGCAAGCATTGCCACTTCTAACGTGTAGTCTTATGTCCTTGACATCCCATCCCTAAGCCTGTTTGCTCTCTGCCATCTCAGCCTGCTTTAAATCCAGAAGAATAAAGCAGTAACTCACTTCAGTTGTGATCCACAAATGTTGTAACACAAGTGCTCCATATCCAGCCTGTAAAACCAGACAGTAACAAGTAACTTGAACAGTCTCTCAAAAATTCACATTACAGACTAAGAAGCGTATTTAGCCTAGTGGTTTCCCTGTGATGTTGAAGTATTCCGTCTGCAGGAAGTAACTGTCCTGTCTAGGCATCTCAGCAGCTTAAAACACCCTAAACCTGTGTCTGTGTATGGAAACAAACAAACAAAACAAAAAAATCACCAACAAAATTTCTGGGAACTTTCTACTACTTGTGCACAACTAGTCAAGCCTTTGTAAAAACAGTTCACAGCTCTGTTTGCAGTAAAGTAGTACCAGAACTGGATAAAGCTTTGAGAGGGAGGTGTCCTACTACCCAGCGTCCACTGTGAGCGCCCATACAAACCGTTACCATTCGCAGCCAGTACAGTGGGCAGTGTGTCCTTGGAGGGACCCCAGGACATTTATGCCAGGGCTCGATACAGAACTGCAGCAGTCTACTGCAGGAGCACCAATGGTGGTTTAGGAGCAACCTAATTTTCCTGCAGATACTTTTTCATATCACACCAGAGAAAGCAAGAAGAATACAATGCAGTAGTGGATGCATGATCTCTTCTAGAGCAGGAGAAGCAGCTTTCCTGATAACAGTAACCCTGGTTTGGTAAGGATGACACAGCGCAGTTTGGTCACTATGTCAGGCAGCTGACCTCTCCCTAATTCTGGGACAGTATACATCGAGCAACACAAAGTTTACCGAGGTTTAGGAAGATGAGAAATAGCAAAACAAGTATAAGGGCATACTCCAGTAACTAAGCATGGTGAGCAATATCCTTTCCCCGTATTCATTGAATCATTAATTCAGGTATTTTCAGCATTCATTAGCTATGCCCAAAGAGCAGAAGCAGAGTACAAGCAACACACAAAGCTCTTTTCTGCTAAAACTTGTCACATTTCAAATAACTTGTTTGCAATACCAGTGATTTTAGGGCAATGCAGTTCATTTAATTAGTTGCCAGACATCTGAATGTTTCAGAAGCTATTAAGAAAGGAAGAGACTTTCCCACTAACTCAATAAGCTTTGGAACAAATCCCAAAATCATTAATACCTATGTTAATCACTCTTATTCAATTACTCAGAATTCAGAAGCTGCATCAAGAAAAAAAGCTCTTCAGCAGCAAAACTCAATGCTCACTTTCGCTCTAGAGTCCATGCAATTATTTAGTTTTCTGAATAACAAGTGGAGCAGTTGGGTCCTTCAGCAAGTTCTCCAAGCCATGGTAATGCTGAATGAAGTTTTTCAGTAAAAACTATGATTTCCTTAAAAACCAAGTTCAGATAGACATTAACATCTCCCACCAAGAAAGCATTAATGTTTTGCAGTCAAGGAAAAATGGCTGCATAAGGAAAGATTAATTTCATACACTTGCAGTGCCTTCTGCAGGTATTGTAGATTTGAAATATTGATACCCCGTTAGAGCAATTTGACAAGTCACGAGAAGGCAAAAAAGGAGCCATAAACCAAACACTGTAACGCATTGACAAAATGGATAACAGCTGCTCTGCTGGGTAATAACAAACTTACCAGCACATGAGCAGATCATCTGTCATCCAAAGGATCTTCAGTCAGCCACAGGTAAACTATAACCCACACCTCTGTATCAAACTACACACTCAACTTACGCACTTCTACACCACATGCCTACGCACGCACGCACTCCCTCTCACTAAACTACAGCTGCTGAAAGTCACCAGTATAGTGAGTGCTTAATGGCACACTCTTTTCTCGCATATTGAATCCACAGACTTTCTTCAGCAGCTGCCAGATTCAGCCCCCGTTATCTCAGCAGGATGCAAACCTTCCTGTTTAAATGGGTTTGAGTGAGTCAGAAAGTAATCTGTCCAGTTTCAGTTCTAGTCTAAAAATAGCACTGTGCTCTTTCCCAAACATTTCACCAAGAGACAAGCCAGGTATCCTCCATGTCTTAACCCAAAAACTGTCTGCATTAAGAAGCCATACTGATTGCTATTTACCATATTCAATTCATTCCAGCTGGGAGGAGTTACAGGCCAAACCAAGAAGAGACGGTTCCACATAGTAGCACCTTTCTCTCTGACTCCAGGTGAGCCCTGGTAAAGCACATACTTCCTTAATTACATCAGCTCTAAAGGTCTAAATTAGTCTTAACCCACTAGAACAGGGCTACATTCAAATCTTCTCAGTTCTTTCTACTAAATTAAATGCAGTGCCTTCATTTCCACAAAGAAGTTGCACAAATGCAGTGGTTAACTCTTCAAGAGTTTCCCACATGGCTTTGAACGAGTCAGATAAGGTCAAGTTTCAGAGCACTTAATTTTTATTCCCTAAATTAAAAGCTTGTAAGTATACATAGGTATTTGTCCAAGAACTTCTGACATTTCGAAACTGGACCTACCAGAGGAAACACTGATAAGGAAGTCAGTGAACTTGACATTGACACAAAAATGTTTTCAAAGCCAGATTATTACAAGTCACCATTAATGGGCGAAATCATCTCCAAATGTTAATAAAAGACTAAGCTTTCCTCTGAAGCGAGTCCACATCAGGATACCAAGAGGTGTGACTGCATACAAGTGGGAAGAACAAAATTTGTAAGGGATCTTAATGTTCCAGGACTGATAAAGTTTTCTGATTTCTGTAATAGAAATTGGAAACATTTCTAGACTGATTGGACAGATGTAGATTGATTGGAGACATTTATCAAGTGTAGGACACCTAATCAAAGATCTGTCATCAGACCTCTGCTCAAAATTTATCGAAATCCAAGCGCAATGTGTACAGAAGTCTCAAACTACGCATCTATAAGGACTGAAAATCCACAAAAGCAGACAAGGCATAAAGTTAGGCACAAAAGCAGATAGTTTTACACTCAAATAAGCAAAACCACTGTAATTCAGTACAGAAAAATAGATTTTTGAGCTTTAAAAAGAAAAATAATAATCAAACATGTTCCTGAAATACAAATAAGATGCTCTTTCCTAAACAGCTGAACATCTTTATTACGTGTTGGACAAAAGCGAAAGGGTAATGCTAAGAAAGTCACTCTAACTATGTATGTACTTATGGTGGGGGCTGGGTGATGCAACATTTGATAGCCTGCCCCACGCTCTGAAGTAGGTCAACAACAGAAAAATAATCCTCTGGCATCCTCTGTAACATTATTCACTACTATACATCAAAAACACATCTGACAAAAACCTCACTGAAGATTGACTGATGCTTTTATATATATATTATTCCAAATGAGAAAGCTGAGCTGTAGAGAATCTCTAGTTGAGCTGAGTTGCATTCAAGAATAATTCTGTTGAAGTGACAAGTTTCTATCTTTTAAAGTATCAATTAAATGACACACGTGTTCAGCAAAACAGATTCTATGGTCATACGATGTGACAAAACAGTCAGGAATCCCCAAGGTCCAAGACCACCATTCCCTCGTATAAAGGCTAGTGGTTGACTTTTGCCCAAACTACCCACCATTGAACCTTAGGTGGTTTCCTACACTACATTCTGAACCCCACCAGAATGCTGGGATTAGAGGTTAGAATTTTGATCATAAAAGTGTCAACATGGCTTTCAAGAGCCAACCATCCGAGCTCTTCACAGGCCTTCCAGCTTTCTGTTTTCAACGCCCTTCAAACAGCAGAGGTAGTGGGGAAAGAACAATTTAATAAGAAGCCTCCCAGAGAAAGAAGCTGAATGATTCTCGGCCTCCAAGAGTCAGGCCAGGACTATAGCCACTGCGGCATCCTTCCTCCATATGTTCCCTTCTGCTGAAAACTCTCACCCTAGAAGAAAGTCTTTCACCAGCAGTTAGTTTATTTGCCTTCAATTACACTATTTCAAAGTGTTGTCTTCACACAAAGGAAAACATCAGGAGACCACTCATGGAAAAAGATTAAAAAAGATACTTGCTTCTGCTCTTCTCACTCTGAATCTCTGTCTGCCTCACTGGGATACTGCCATAGGGACTTGCTATAATAAAACACCGCAGCCAATGCTGAATGTCACTTACTCCCTTGGCAATGACAACTGCAAATGCAAAAAAGGCCAACTGTGTGTGCTGACATTTTGTGTCCAAATCACACATTTACACACCTCATTTGCTGGACTCACTATTTGTATTCTTTTGAAATGAGACTGGAAAAGGGTTATTTCATTTAGAGAAAATAGAATTAAAACAAAAACGAGTGCAGCTGATTCAAGGAAAGAAAAAAAGATGGAAAATGAGCTTATTCTCAAAATGTCGAGTCTATTTCTCTGCTTTTAAACTTCTTGGCTTATGATTTTCACAAAAGCCTAAGTCAAATAATAAACCTCCGCAGCCAATGCTGAATGTCACTTACTCCCTTGGCAATGACAACTGCAAATGCAAAAAAGGCCAACTGTGTGTTGACACATTTGTGTCCAAATCACACATTTATACACCTCATTTGCTGGACTCACTATTTGTATTCTTTTGAAATGAGACTGGAAAAGGGTTATTTCATTTAGAGAAAATAGAATTAAAACAAAAACGAGTGCAGCTGATTCAAGGAAAGAAAAAAAGATGGAAAATGAGCTTATTCTCAAAATGTCGAGTCTATTTCTCTGCTTTTAAACTTCTTGGCTTATGATTTTCACAAAAGCCTAAGTCAAAACTCACATCAATATTCCTGTCAAGTCATACGTCTTATGGAAGCAAGTACTTATTTGAGATCATACATACTACATACTTTG
>NW_010408638.1:0-9565 GCF_000710305.1 Buceros rhinoceros silvestris | reverse complement strand
TAAGGATATATATATATATATATAAAGTAAGGATAAAGTATATCAAAGTATTTGATCTGGAAAGCAATCCAAGAAAAAGAAGAAAATAAAGCTTTACTGACGTAACTGCTTTTAAAACCCTTCTGGCCTAACTGAGGCTACAAGTTAAAATAAATGAAAACACAGCCACCTAAACTATGGACTTTTGAAAGAAACCAATGTACTTACAATGTCTGTTCTGACTGGTGGTTGTTTGGATTGAACCTGTAGGATGGAAGCTGTTCAATGTCTGCTTTTGTCAATCCTCGTGGTTTGGCTTCTCCCAGGCGTTCTGCCAAATTCAGCAGTGCCTGCAAAACATGGAAACTGTCAATTTACACTGCTCAAATAGGCTCTTGGTTCCACCAGAGCATGGGCTGCCATTACACCTCACTGCCCCAGCTGGTAGCAAAACACAGTTCTATCAATGATATTTTCAGGATTTCAAAACATCCAGAACCCAAATTCCAATTAGTCCTGTGGCTGCATGAATAGCTTAGGAAGTATTTTGCATCTGAAGAACCCCCTTACCCTATTATAAAATTAATAATGCTGACAACCAGAAAAAATTGTCAACAAATTAGCTTTGTAAGAATATGTGAGTCTGGTCTTCTGAGAGAAATCAAGAGTTTTATGTGACAGGTTCTGATTCCCACTCCACACCTTGGGCTAGCTGAACCGAAATATAGACATTTTATCCTGAATCTGGAAAACAAATACATACCATCAAATTTTAAGCACTTTTTGTTTTGCTAAATTTTATGTTCATTTTCTGTAAGCCAAGCCTTGCAACTGAAAGCCTCTCATAATTAATTTGTACTGTGTCATACATGTAACTTGCACTCCTTCACAAGGGATCTAGGAAAAATATCACTATAAGCATGAAGCAGAGCCAAGGCATAGAAGCTGCAAATAGTACTGATCACAAAGAGATTTCTAATTCTGTCAAACCTAAGACCCAAATTCTCAGAAATAAGATAATGTATGGAAGTTATTTTAGAAGTTTGCATTGTCAAACTGAAAATGTGCGACTACGTGGAATTCTTAAGGGGAGCACAGGCAGAGATGCCAAAGTGAGGGTTGAAGATGGCTGCCTGAAGAGAAATCAAATGGAATCCATTAGTTTCAGAACCAGCAAAGACTCAAAAATTGGGACTGCCCCATAGTATAGGATGTTAAAGATGGTTCTACATATATAGATATGAATTACTGTATCCTCCTGAAGGCCAAAAAGAAAAGGCAGAAAGAAAGTTTCATAAACATTACATTTAGTTTAATTAATCCTATGACATTAACACTATTCTGTATCAACACTATTCTACAAAGTTACATATATAAACCCAGTAACTCACCCTGTTCTTTTGAAAGTGCTTCACTTCTGTTTGATATTTAAAATTGATTACATTCAAAAGAAGAGTAATACGTACAACATAAAAGCTGAACAATTTAATGATTACTAGACTGGAAGGGGAGATTCTGGGCAAGAGCAATAGACAAAAAATAAAGCTAAGCATGCCTCATATCCAGTTTTGCAACAGTATCTGTAGGGATGGTTTCTAGAGTACATCTTCACAGTCATTATATTTATTTGAAAGGCAAAGGAGGATTAAAAGCAAAAGACAATAAAATTTTATGTATTGCTTGAGCTAACATCTGTTCTTTAAAGGTAGCTAAAGAACCAACCTCATAGTTTTCTACCTCTCCATCTTCCACATCCAACTCAAAGCTGAAAGCTGGTCCAACTGCAGGTGGCACAGGAAGCATTGATCTACCATGAGAGCAAAGAATGATAAGGTTCAGCATCTTGCTGAAGGAAAGCACAGAAACATCTAGCAGAGGTAAAGTTACCTTATTGATAATTCTCAAATCAGTAAGTTCTGAGAACTGGTAAAAATATTAAGTTTGAAGTCAAGAATAGACATTCGAAGTGAAAGAGTCAAAGGAAAAAGTTAATTCTGCCACTTTTTGGTATTGAGAGTGCTTGTGTTTTTAATGGCCTGCATGTTTCAACTGATACTTCCAACCAGGCTCAGTATTATTATAAAAAGTAATCCCTTGATTATCATGGATTATGGAAAGCTAAAACTGACGATGAGTTGCTGCTCTTGTTTTAAATATGTTTTATTTCTTTAAGGGGATAAAATAGCAACAAAGAAAAGTAACCCTAAGTTCACTCAGCTCTTCAATACAAAAGACCTGAAACTCTTCTAAGCCTAAAACACACAATGAAGATAAATGGAATATGCTACTGGACCAACTTCTGTGCTGAAGGGAAGGACAAACTTTCCCACATACTGTGATGTTGGTTAAAGCAGAATCTCTTCAGACAGAGAAGCGAGAAAGAGATGTTTTTCTGGTTTTGTATTCAGCGAGTGTCTTTACTCCCCCAAGATAGTGCTATGGGTCAAAATTTAATGCAAAGACATGGAAATCACAAATTCACAGCACTAAAATGTACTGAAATCCCACTGAAGTCATCAGGAATTACTGTGTCACATTGTGTCCTCAATGGACGGGCAAGGAGCTATGACATTACTCTCAGACTGTAAGATGCAAAGTTGAACAGCTTTGTTGTGTCGGATTTCTGGTGTCATTTTCATGCCACGTCTGAAATTGCTGTAAATCTGGTGCCAATGTTTGATTATTTCCTTGTCAATGTCATCGTTACCACCAGAAAATAATATTTGTCTTACAAACATTTCATACTTATTTCCAAAACAGATAACAGAAGCGTAATAAATCTCATGTCATATACCCAAGCTCCCCCACAAAGAGTCTACCATAACACACAGGTAATTCCTAAATGTTAATTGTCCCACATCTTTTCCAGGAGCAGCTAACCAGAGGCAGAACAGAAATTCAACAGCTGAAACAGATTAGCAGTTCAGCTAATAGAGTAACACATCACAGAAAGCTTCCACACTTGTGTGTCATAATTAAGAACCAAACCAAATTAATTCATTCCACAAGTGAAGACTCCTAAGAGCTTATCCTGCAGTGTAACCATGCCTCTAAGAGTATCCAAGAATGAAGTTTTAAAATTTGTTGAAGATTTTATAAGGTATTCAGAAACAAGAGACTATTGTGCCTCAAAAAACCTACAAAACTACTTTGGATAAAATTGTTCACTTGTATTTTTCCTTGTGCAAGGATGTTTGTTATTTGAAATAGGCTTTTTTCTATTTACACAGAAATGGAAGTTTTCCTCCTCTCTGGGACAGCTGAACTTATGGTCCAACCATAAGTGCCAAGGCTCTTGTTGAAAGTCATGTGATTTTTTAATAGCTTACATGGAAGGAAATGTACTTTGAACTTACAGCACATAAGGTAATAGGCTGGGATGGTAAGGGTGTGGTGGTATTGGCTGCTGTGATCGGTATCTGCTGCGCCCTGTGAGTCTTCGAGGCATAAAAGGTGGGTAAGGCTGCAAGAAAGAAGAAAATAAACTTCAGCTGGAACTTGTGCCCAGTTCTGGGCTCCCCAGCACAAGACAGACATGGGCATACTGAAGAAAGTCCAATGAAGGGCCACCAACATGGGACTGGAGCATCTCACATATGAGGAAAGGCTGAGAGAAGCAGGACTGTTCAGCCTGGAGAAAAGAAGGCTCAGGGAAATCTTATCAATGTATATAAATACCTGAAGGGAGGGTGCAAAGAAGACAGAGCCAGGCTCTTTTCAGTGGTGCCCAGTGACAAGACCAGAGGCAACAGGCACAAACTGAAACACAGAAGGCTCCGTCTGAACATCAGGAAAAACTTCTTTACCATGAGGGTGACTGAGCACTGGCACAGGCTGGTGGTGTAGCCTCCCTCCTTGGAGATACGCTAAAGCAGCCTAGACATGGTCCTCGGCAATCAGCTTTAGCCGTCCCTGCCTGACCAGGGGTGTTGGACCATATGACCTCCCTTCCAACCTCATCCAGTCTGTGATTCAACATTTTCTTTTCTTAATCATGAAATAAAATTAAATCTGAATACTGAAATTCACTTTCACTAAAGCATTACTAAAATAATCCAGCCTCTGCTCAAATCCAAAAGAACCTCAGCCTCAACTTGAAATGATTCCTATTGGTAACAGGCAATTAATTATAGCATTCCATGTGAAAAAGTAGTTAATACACAATAGAAATCCCTGCAAGCTCTTGTGTGCTTAGTATGTGTGCAGGCTGTTTGGAAAACATGACATGAGCTGCTGACTCTCTAGTAAATATAAAAGCCCAGGCTTTTGGACTGGTGTTACCGTGCAGGCTTGCACACAAGTGATTGAGTAAGGAAGCTTTAAAAAAAAAAAAAGTTTTAAAAAAGATTTTTAAAAAACTCCTTAAAAAAACCCTTGTAAGCAAGGTGAATATTTATATTTATGTTAAAGAAGAATTGAAACCTTTCAAGTGTAGGTGGAGAGTTGAATCAGCACAATTACTGCAGGTGGACAATGCCTAAAGAGACAGTCAAGTCTAAAGGTTCAGTTTATTCTTTCCATGGATAAATCAAGGAGTTTTTGTCACACAGCTTTTTATTTGCATGCTAAGCTCTTTACTTGTATATCGAAGTTTTCACTGTAATTGTTCAAAAGTATTTGCATTACTGCATTACTTACTAAAATGAGGACATACATGGCAAAAAATTCCCACTTAAATCCAAAATAAATTTTTCCAGGAATATTCAAAGTACTATTTTTTTTTAAATAGTTTTGAAAATTGAATTACATGTACCACTCTTCAATTCGTATTTGAAGGCCTTGAGAGTTTTTTTTGAAACAAAGAACTCTCAAAGGCTTTACTAAGATATTCTTCTTCTTCCATGTATGAAATTTAAGAACACAGAAAGCCAACACCACCAATCACTAATCTAAAGCCCCCTAAGTTTACAATGGAAAATTATTAATAGGTAGCCATGATCATACATAAAAATTACACATGAATATAAACACAATGCCAAAGAGCCAAGGTCTTTTTCTTGAAAGTAAGATCTCAAACTAGACATAGCAAATATCAATTTTACTTATTTGTGAATTCTGCAATCCAAAAATAACATTAGAAACTGTTGTGTTCACTGAATGGAAAAGAATCAGAAATGCAGCCATTCCATCATAAATTTAATATAAATAAAATTTTACAAAGATTTAAGATTGCTTCCTAAAAGATCACATGATTACTTAGGATACACTTACCTTCTAGTCCTCAGCAATATACAACCCAGAACTGAAGCCCCAGAGGACAAATATTACATAATCTGCAAAAAATGGTATTTTTTTCCTTATCTATTTTAAAGACAGAACTTGGAAATCAAGAAAGCCTCACTCCAACCAAAATGTTTATGACTACACTGCATGCTTGTTCATTTAACATACAGTGTTTGGTCATCTAATAAGCATACTGAACAAAATACAAGGAGTTTATGGAAGTTTTTAAGTGCCTTTGTCTCCAGAGTGACTCATAGTGACTGAAAACTTCACTGAAAATGTGTACTCCTTTAGTTTAACAATGAGTTCACAATAATGAATATTTTTTTTAAATGCGGGAGACTCATTTAAACCTTTATTAAAACTGCACCAAGCATTTAACTAAGAGAAGTTATCTGCACACTCTCTAGTCACAGGGCCTAAAATTTTATTCTCATTTAAAGTTTTAAATAACAATATGTCTCTAAAACCTTCTGTCAACTAGATGCACAGGTCAAACATTAAAAAAAAATCAGAGCCTATACTTAACTACTAGTTATTTCTTTAAGCATTACAAAGGGAAGAGGGATTTTTTAAAAAAACCACAACCCACACAACAACAGAAAAAGACATCTCAGGACTAATAATTACAGATTGAAGTGCACCACAAGATCCTAGAACTAGCACAGATACTGGACACACCCCAGAAGCACAAAATTCAGCACAGACTTTATCCTGCACCAGGTTTGGGTTTTTTTTTTTTGCTGCTGCCATTGAACTGCCTGTAGATCCCCAGAAAGCTGGCTTAAAGCAAGCTTGACTGTCTCTATAATATGGTTCAGTCTAAATTATGGAAGCAATTTGCTTGCCTGCAAATTGCAAACACTCTGGTTTTTAAAGCATTCTAGCTTTCCTGACTTGTGGAAACTCAACATACGATTAAGAATTAGCAGCTTTTCTAGACTGTACTAATTAGTTACTGCAGTAGAAGTCCTGGACTGTGTGGCAACATGGAATGTTTTCTAAGAAACTGCTACTACACTGCAGAAAATGTCATGAGAAATGACTTGTGGGTATCATCTAAGTTGCCCTTAACTTGATTAAAAGAAGCTTAAGGAGAATACCATAGTATGCAGCTATAGCCAATAACAGAATAAAACTGCAATAAGTGCCATTTTTCAATCAAATGTACTGTAGAATAAACATCAAGGACGTTAATGCAGCATGAAGGAGAATGTAGCAGAGAAAACAATACTTACTACACCAAATGACACTTCCTGGTGTAAAGGATCATGAGTTACGAATTGGAGAGAAGCTGAGGGAGACAGTGTTGGTGGATGGGCTGAAGGAGAGTATGTAAAACCTCCTACAGGAAGGTGTTCTCCAAGCAGTTCTACTTCATTTTCTATCCTTTGAAGTGGCTAAAAACCAAAGAAATAGGCTTTGTTGCAATAACAGAAATGTGACTTTTCCCCAGTAAAGAACTGCAATCCCAGCTGTATATTCTGTGCTGCTGTGGTCCATTTTATTGGGTAAAAAAAATTAAAAATTGCAGGTGTAATTGTACTCAGCGTCACATAAGAACTCTGAGAATAATTCCTGTGTCATTAACACTACCAAAAAGCAAAGACAACACTACACATTTGATATAAATTCACCTTTTTCAGCTAGCCATGCTTATAGATCAGGAATTTATGCGATCTAGCAAATATAGGAGTGGCTGTAATTTCCTGTGTCTTGCATTTTTTCAGGACAAACATTTGCTCTCCTTCTTGCCAGGCTGCTCTCACTGTACAACTATGCGAGAGAAAAAAATAAACAACCATAGACAAGAACTGAAATTGTGCCAGAAAATCTGAAAAGAGGAGAGGAAACATGGCGATTCTAGTGGATTAATCTGCTAAACGACATTCAATAATCAAGCAGATGCTTTTTTAGAAGGGTCATGCAAGCAGTCCTACCAAGAACACACCATCCAGAGGTTTCAGAAGCATAAGATTACAGGTGAGTATTGTAGCCTAGTCAACTGTAGTACATCAGTCAGGTCCAAAAGTGCTCAAGAAACAATCAGGAATTGTCACTGTTTCACTAATACACCTTTCTGCTCCTGACACTGAATTCTACCATTTCAAGAAATTCAGCTAAGAAAGCCACCTTGTGGAACCAAAGGAATATTCTGTTTCCCCATTTAGCAGAGCAAACTTTAAACACAAGGTATTCTTAAACCACTAGCATACAAGCTTTTTATCAGATCTGAAAGTTGCCTAGGCAAGCCTAGTCAATAACCTGAGTAAGAAGCTCAAGTTAAAATCCAAGCCCATACATTTTCTGCAGGAAAGTTTTATGAAGATTACCACTGAAAATCGTATTTTCCCAGCTGTTCTCCCACCATCATAATGAAGTGATTACAACCCTACCTACACATGAGACATGGCATGGAGAAGTCCCAACGGCATTTGTAAATAATGTTTATAACAATGAAACCGTTTATGCATTAGTGAAATAATGGCATCTTCTAGTCAGAGGGGTAAGAAAATGAACACGAGTATACATACAGATAACCCCACAGTAAGAGCTGTAGGCCAGAACTGAAAATCGTTTCCCCGCAAACTCAAAATATGCTCACATTTTCCTATGTTTGCATAGTTCCTATCACTAAGCCATGTCTTCTGCTTAAGCAGACTTCAGTAACTTTCATAAGTAAAAAAAAAAAAAGAAGAAAGGGAGACTGTTCACTCCTGAATATGTCTGGACAACCCAAGGTCATTACATTCTAGGAAAAGCACTGGTCATTTAAAAATTAACTGAGAAGTAATACAAAAGAAGCATGTAATGAAAGTAACATTCTGTGCTTTCTTCTCTCTCTGCTAAGATTCCTCCAAGACCACTAGGGCACTACACAACCATCTTGGGATTCTCTTCTGCTTCCTGGGAAAGAAATAACTGAACAAATAGTTGAAGAAGCAAATACAGAGCTTTTTCTGGCAGAAGTAAAATGCCTATGAAGAAACAGCACAAACAACAGCTGATGAAACCTCAGGTTTCATGGTGAACTTTAAAATTATTGTTTTATCTTCACACTAAGTGGTTACAGACTTCCTAAGGAAGCGTAAGTGCAAAATCCTATAAACAAAATCATTCTGATCCCTCAATTAGGTATCAACACTATTTGTCCATTCAGCCCCACCAATTCTATGGAGAGGGAGGTAAGAAGAATTACTTACCGACCGTGACTGATGTGCTTGAAAAGGAACAAATTGTCCTGGAGGAGATAAGTGAGGAGGGTGGTGTGGAGAGATATGAGGAGGATGCAAAAGGAATGGGTCACTAGAAATGAGGGGTGGAAATGCTGCATATGATACAGGTAGGTGCTGGACCGAGCACGCCTGGAGCATCTGAAATAAAATGAAAACAACATATTTTTGTCTTTAGGACAAACATTCTCTGAAGAACATTCTATATTTCTTATGGAAAGATATCATTAAACCAAAGCAGTTTTCTTGCCTCCTTGGCAAGACAAAACACATATAAATAGTAACTCATTCATATACACAAGGAACATTGATTACTATAGAACAGGCTCTAGAAGTACCATAGTGTGACCATAGCAGCTGCATCACCTGCCAGGTGCAGAGTAGCTCTCATTTCTCATGAGGTCAGTGGTAGTTAGGGTTTTCAATACACCAGGATTAGAGAGACTCGTAAGTGATGAGGAGACACACTTATCCTAGTTAATTTTCTTTTTCCCACATTATTACCCTCAATACAACATGCCAGAGCAACATCCTTGCAGCTAGATGGAGTTGACGGACTTCCAGCTGTCATATTGTGCCTTAAAACCTCTGCTGCCTCATATACTAAGAACAATTCATAACCTCTGCTCAGTTCTCCACTTTGAGGGGAGCCTCATGCTCTGATGCAACTTAAGGCCATTTCCTCTTGTCCTGATATTCATAACATGGGAGAAGAGACTGACTCGCAGCTCACTACAACCTCCTTTCATGCAGTTGTAAAGAGCGATTAGGTCTCCCCTGAGCCTCCTCTTCTCCAGACTAAACAATCCCAGTTCCCTCAGCTGCTCCTCATAAGACTTGCTCTCCAGAGCAAGCTTTGCTTCACCAGCTTTGCTGCCCTTCTCTGAACACACTCAAGCTACCTCAATGTCCTTCTTGAAGTGAGGAGCCCAAAACTGGACACATACTCAAGGTGTGGCCTCACCAGTGCAGAGTACAAGGGGACAATCACTTCCCTCCTCCTGCTGGCCACAGTATTGCTGATACAAGCCAGGATGCCACTGGTCTTCTTGGCCACCTGGGCACACCACTGGCTCATACTCAATCGGTTGTCGACCATCTCCCCCAGGTCCTTCTCTGCTGTGCAGCTT
>NW_010408637.1:37408-56025 GCF_000710305.1 Buceros rhinoceros silvestris | reverse complement strand
CTTCCTGGGTTGCTATATTGATTGCTTCTAAATTAAAAAAAACAAAATAAGACAAACAAAAAAGACCCAGGAAGCTTGTTCATTTTATACTGCTCAATTTTGTAGGCGAATTAAGAAGGCATTTGAGAGTTTTTAGATTGTTACAGAAATTTTGAAATTACAAAAGTTTAATAGGATTCATTTTTCCCCAAATGTTTTTGGGGTTTTTTTTTTTGTTCCCAAACTAAAGTTATTTATCTTTACTGACTGTATGTAAAGTGCTATTGCAGTCATAGTGATATAGTTTACCTAATTAACAAAATAATTTTTCAGTTTAAGGTCTTCGGTTGCCTAAATCTTGTTGCCAGTGCTTTATGATTTTTAGCACATTGGTGTTTGATTTGCAGTGTGAGTGCTAACTCAGGTGTGCACATGTTCAGGACATCTCAACAACCGCTCGCACATTGGTCGTGCCCCTAGTCCTGCAGTACCTGTTTGCAGCTGTTTCTGTCCCCTTACAGGAGCGCCATCATCTCTCCTATTTAGGGCAGTCTGCACATTTATTAGAAGGTTGGTTTTCAATTACCTTCCAAATACTGCCATAGATTGAAAACATAGAGTAGCTAGACAAATGATTCAAAGCTAATTAGTTAAAAATAGATTCTGTTTTTCCAAACACTCTTTTAGCCCCCTTCAGCTATTTAGCAGTTCATAACGAGCAGAATTACACTATTGGCCACCTTTTAAATACATTTTGTCCTTAAAAATCAATAAAGACCTTTTAAAAAAATTCAATAGTCAACACCCATGACATATACAGGTGACTAATTCAATACAGTCAACATACCATGTGATTTTAATTCTACAAGTGAACACAAATTGTCTCTGTTTACTAAAGCACTTCTATTAAAAGTTCGCCCATGAAAATTACAGACTGTCATTATAATTTTTACTTTTGCTTATGTAAACCTTTTAGAGACTGCTTTCTGCATTTACTAGTACAGGCCCTGCTAGAATACAAATTACCCTTGAAAACAAAATAAATCATTCCCAAAGTAAACCTTAAGCAGAACCATCAATTTCAGTTGATACAGCAGCATGGTTACAAGAACATCAGCTGCGTAACAAGATACATGCAGAACTGGTTTGCAAGCCAAGCAATACTATATAAACTTAGCAATCAATGATCCATTAAATGAGCCCTCCTAGACATGATTTTGAGCCTGGATTAGGAGCACCACTACAACTGAGACAGTAAGAAAACGATAGAATTAAACCAGAAAATAACATTGGAGTTAAGGCGAAGCGAAGGCGGGATTTCTCAGAAAGAAGTGGCCCTTGGACTTAAATTCAGAGTTTTGAGAGCGGTTTGAGGAAGTTTAGACCTGATCTTTGGTATGAGGGGTAGACAGAGGGGATGACAGGAGCTATACCCTGGTCCCAACAAGGTCACTCAGTCTAATGTTTGCAAGAGACTGCTGTGGAGCCAATATTTAATTCTGAGCATTGAAATTAGATGATAGGGTGCTTGTGGAGGGGAGCTTAAATTTTTGGTAGAAATTGTAATAACTTGGCATAAGTAAATATGGTGGTTCCTCTTTCTAGTAAATCTGTGGGGACAGAAACTATTGCCTTTGAACCTGCAGGGAGGGCATAGCTGTGTCTTTCACTAGAAAAAAATTTCCCCTCATGCTCCTAAGAAAAAGGTTCTGAAATCTGCAAAGTAACTAAGCCATCTTTTTTGTAGTGGAGAGTTTGATTTTCTGAACACTTAGGTTTATTAAATGCAGTAGATCACTATGTCCTATCATCTTACATACAGAACATCTGATTATTATTGGAATAACTCAAGATTTTCCAATTCTTTTCTTTATTCTCTGTTAATGCATGATTTAGAGTTGATGACCTTTGAAGTTCTCATAATAAAGTTATAACACACAATGCTGCCATGAAAGGAAAACCAAAGTTTCCATATAATTAAAGGAAAGCTTTTTTGTATGAGATTTTCACAGATCACACAACCTTCCAATAAATACGGGTTTAACATACCTGCTAAATGCGATAGTTTTGTTTGCCCCTTAATCGTATTTAGGTTTCTTCTAGAAGGTGTCTGAAAGCTACCCCAGGATTGCAATCAGATTAGAGTTTTTAAATTGTCACGAAGATGGATTAGATTTGTTGTACCATTCACTAGTCTCATTACAATTATCATCACAAGAATGAATTTGTAATATGTCATTTCCTATTCATTACAGACGTTGTCACTGTAGAATGTGAAATGCGCATTAAAATGCCTCACACATCCCGCACAACATGACAGTACTGTAAATCAGACCATTTTGACCTTTTCAGTGTTCAGTTATTTGATATGTTGGTCAGCCCTATTCCCTGTTTATTTGCAATTGGTTGAAAGTGCTATTGGAAAACCTTTGCCTTCATTTGAGATACTAAGCTTACAATAGGCCTAAAGCAGATTTAGGATGTCAAGAGTTGGCAGACTGTATGTTAAAGTCTTTATTAAGTCACGTGTTCCTGTTAGAATATATATATATTTGAAATTACTAAACAAGAGACAGAGTGCTAGGTTGAAAAGGATGAAGACTCAAAAGTAACTTGCCAGAAAGAACTTTGGAATATGGCAAGTTCGTGTAAAAACCCATGTGGACACTTACCTTTGAAAAATCAGTCACTTTCACCTTACAAAACTAATAAGAACATAAAAGAGAAAATAGGCAAAATGGTATAAAGAATAGCCCCCACATAAAAAATTATGTCCATCTACTGCGTTAGGTTTTGGTAACTACCTTACCACACAAAATCAATGCATTCTCATTAACAAATATGAGATATCTTTACTTTTCCACTTCCTTTCTGCCTCAAATAAAGTCACAAGTTTTCATCTATAATGTTAGTAACAAAACAGCTTTGCCAGGTGTACTGCAAGGAGGATTTTGTTATATGAAAGGTAGTATGGGACATGACTCCTCTTCTTTCACTGACACCTATTTTACTGTGGCCTGGTATTTAATAATCGGTGATGAAGATGACTAGCCAGTGCAGGGAGGGCTGTGGTAGATAATTCAATGGTCCCTCTTCATTTGGGAAATAATAGTTATATATTAAAAACATTAATTTTAAGATGGTGTGATATTATAACTGAATAAATGTCAAACATTCTACTGCTTAGCTAAAATTTTCAGAAGTAATGACAAATTTAGAGTTTTGCCTGGAAGGGGAAGTTAACCCTCTGATTATGTTGTACATTCTTCTCATTCTTCTCATTCTTCTCCTTCTCCTTTGCTGAATTCTGGCTCTCTGTTTTTTTCCAGAGGCTGATTTTGAGAGGGAAGGCGGGGGGCGCTATATCCAAGTGTGTTGCTGAGGGCTGAAGAGGACCTTCTTGAGGCCAACAAGTTGTTATGATGTACTGTATTATAACCAGCTTTTTACTGCGTCATCTGGCAATTTATAAAAGTACTTGCTAACATGAATTATTTCACTGTTATTGGCATGAAGGGCCTAATAATTAATTGTCCTAAAATTTTTCATTTCTCACTGACATGCCATTGTTTTCTGTCTTTGCTTTAAAATAAAGGTGATGTGCTGTAAATCATTCTCAGTCTGCATATTGCTTGCATAGTTAATTACAGCTATTTGAGGACCAATATTCCTTTTGCAGGAAAAAAAAAAAGCAAGCTAAAAATTTCCACTTTACATAAGTTCAAATTGGACTAAAAAAGAAACCTTTCACATAGTTTAGGTTCATTCATCTCATTTGTAAATGTTGGTTGTAAATTATCTAATTAGATGGTTTTCAATTAAAATGATGCACTAATTTCATTGTACAGAAATTGCACACATGGGCTCGCTCATTGGGTAATTGATTAAATTGCTGTTCTTAACACCAGCCCTTCCGTTTTCTGGATACAGAACGTGAATCAATCCTATTGGAGTAATGAGTCTTGGAGATCAAAATGCTTTACAGATTAATAGATCAGAATATTTGTAAGAGATCAAAGTAAACACTTTCTGGTTTTGATCAAAGTGAGACCCTGCATTTGCCTTCCAAAAATTATATATGGCCTCCACTATCACAGTAACCGTGGCAAATTCAAACGACACCTCTTTGGCTCTTGCAGACATGAAGTACAGGAGAACTCCAAAAAAGAAACTAAAATGCCTTTTACTCAAAGCAGTTGTTCCCAGAGTTCCAAGAGTACAATTCAAGAGTTAATTCTGGTGGCAGGGCCATTGTGTTAAACAACAAGGGAGACGGTACATTTTTCTAGCCTATATTCTATAGTCTATGCAAACGTCTTGTGTTGATGCCTCAGTGGAAATGGTTTCCTATTTATCCTGCTTATCACTGTGTACTTAAAGCATTATCCTAGAACAAGTTGGTACTCTGTACTCTGATTGGTCCTGATCTTCCATAGCCTTGAAAGGAAGGAGGAGTGTATATTGACACTTTAGATTATTCTGTGTTGTATTAAAAGTCAAAGGGAGGGGTCTTTCACTTTTTTTTGAGTGATGAGATTAGTATCTTGTCCCTGGTTCCAAAGTCACTGTTCAACGGAAGAAAATTCTTTGTGATTCTCCTACACCAGTTACCCTCCTTTTACTCCCTTTACTCAAAGGCTGGACCAGTGACGAATTTTCAAGGCTGTGAATTTGAATGTGGTCAATAAAGAAAGTAACTGAAATGGTTGTGCAATCCTTCGAGAAACTTGTACCTCA
This sequence comes from Buceros rhinoceros silvestris, assembly GCF_000710305.1. Taxonomy (NCBI): domain Eukaryota; kingdom Metazoa; phylum Chordata; class Aves; order Bucerotiformes; family Bucerotidae; genus Buceros; species Buceros rhinoceros. The sequence continues at coordinate 51,309 of NW_010408637.1, read as the reverse complement.
GAATGGATGGAGTAAGGTTGCTGATGATTCTAGAATAGCAGGGACACAGTGATTGTGGCAAGCACACAAGCGTTGCTCAGCTATGAAGACTATTACCTACCTGGAAATTTACTAACAGACATCTTGTTAGCATGGAGAAAAAGAGATTTTAGAAGAATCCATTTGACTATATTACAAGTTCAGTAAAAGAGCAAAATCATTTATTTTGTAGGATCACAAGTAAAAGTAGGAAAGCAAAGAAACCCAGCCTTGTTCTACAGTAAGCTATGGAAGTGTTGGGTCCCTAGGTAAGAAATGAAGATGATTCTGAAACATATTAAACACCTCCAAGGAGGAAGTTTCACCTTGATGGCAACATTAGAGAAATGACCCTAAATGATACCATGTGCAGGGAGAGGCTGCTCAGCTACGTAAGAGACGCAGGCAGGAAATGATGGAGCAGAAAGAAACTTTTTAAGCGAGGAGACTGGGGATTCAGAAATGAATGACTCTGAACACAGGTTTGTCAGAATACTTTTCTTTGAGTTTTGGTACGCCTTCTCCATTCTTTAGGGCTTTCCCTGAGTGGTTGTACTGCTGAGAGTGCAGCTTTGCCATTGCCAGCCATGTTGAAATGGCAGAGGATCAAACAGGAGGTGACAAGTCATTACCCTTATTCTGGAAGAGAATTCATTTCACAAGTGGCAGTTTTAATATACACAGAGATGCAGAAAGATTTTTTTCATACTTAAACAATGTTTCCTTCTTAAATGGTGACATATTTCTACCATTCAAAGAAGAAAGAGACATCTACCTGCAAAAACCAAATCAGAGCTGCTGTCAGAAGCTTCCCTCTCCGATGCCTTCATATCAAGCACATTCAGCACTCAGATGCATGACACGGCATGAACCTTTGATGTGCATTGAACTGCGCTGGAAAGGCAATCTGGGGCTGTGCTTCATATGTACTCTGTTGTCCATACCTTTGAGAAATGATGGCCCGAAAACATATATTTTTATACCTCTAGAGTCAATGTACACTATTTAAACAGATTATTTAGATTTCATGCCCTCTCAGGTGCAGGTTTATGTACGGCAGAGGGTACTTTTGAGACTACCTTGTCTGACTTAAATTATTCTCATGATGTAAAATAACATTAGTCAATTATTTCTTCTTGCTGCCTTTTTTTCCTCAAACTTCCAGCCTTTGTTGCAGAGAACCACAACTTTTCAGGCAAGTAATATGAAAATTACAGCCAAGAATACTTTTGTATGTCCTGAGAATACACGGAATCCTGGGGTGAATGTGCACCTACATACAAAATGCACCTGCAAATTATATGGAAAAGGCATTTAGAAAGCCAGGCTACGTATCCAACATATCCTTTTATTTTATTTATAATTTAGAAGCCTTCAGCCAAGATAGGTTTATTATTTAAATGGTACAAGAAGATAATTTTTCTTCTGCTGGTAAATTTTCCTCAGTGTTTCAGGTCAGTAAACAGTTCTGGTTTTGTCTTTTTTAAAATTTTAAAGCATTAATATCTTTAATTTAGTTATTGTTTCCTGAGGTCTGGCAGATAACTCTAGAGTGTCTTAACATACTGCACCTGCACTATTCTTTTTCTCAGCTAAATTGCTGTATTACAGCAAGTTGCTAATAAAAGCATGTCATAATTCGCCTTGTCCACTCACAAAATCAGTGGGCCATGGCTGTTAATTAAAAATTCAGTACTTAAAAAGGTTTTCCTTGCATTATTTAGAAACACTTTGCTAAACTAAACCTACAAAAATTTTTAAAGAAGTAACTAAGTTCAGTACCTATTGTACCTTCAGTACCTATTGTTTTGTGTTATATGCCTAGAATATTTTTGACAAGACTGTCTTTGGGATGAAAATAGTCACTTTTAAAATGAATGTCATGTATTACCAAAACTTCAAAGAGGACTGAGAAGTCAGGAAAAGCTTGTGTTGCTGTGCAGTGGGTCTTCTTCTGTAAGAGATACAGAGCTATGAAGCTTTCCCAAAAGACTTTCAAAACTTAAAATAACCAACCCCAAAAGCTCATGGAGCAAATGTCAATGTTTGGAGCACATGCCCTACCTCTCTGCAGAGCATCTTGGCCAGTGGCCCTTGTGAAAAATGTCAGCAGTAGTGACAGAGCTGGTTTAACACAAGCGGGAGCAGTGCTGGATCATTTGCTGCAATGTGGCTCAATCAGCTGAGGCTGTGCTGATACAGGCCGGGTGGGTTTTCTCACTGCCTCCCGTCTAGGACAGCACAGACGCTGCTTCAGTCTTTGTCACATCATTTTAGCGGGGTGTGTAACATGAAATAATGAGCAAGATGTATCAGTAACAGCAACTTCTTCAGGGAGGGCCCCCTTCTCCTAGCTCACGTTCTGCCTGCCTAGACAGTGGTGATTGTATTCGCAATGGGAAGCAGTTGGTGAGACGACTGTGTACTAACCAGCGGCATTTACTGAAAGGTGAGAGGAAGTACAATAGATACTAAGGAATACCCTGACTTTTTTCACTTTGATTTGCAAGACACCAGATTTCCTTAACTTGGCTTACAATTAAGAAAATGACAATTGAGGATTGCTGTGGTTTTCAGCTGGAATATTTAAAAATGTTGATGAAAGCTCATTTAATACATCTTTCTGAGTTCAGGTGGCTGGTTCAGAACAGTGTTTCTCCTTCGAGAATCTCCACTGCTGTTCAGCAGTGTCACTGCTGAATGGGAGGAGGCTGCTCGCTGATCTGTGAAGGCTGAGCAGCACGGCCCTGTAAATACTCCTGTGTCTGTAACTGTGAATGCACCTACCTACTCCACAGTAAGCAGTGGGATAAAAAAGTCTGAGTTAACATGTAAGGGACACATTTATTTATGTGGCACAGTGAAACACTGCTTGGGTCTTTCAGGTGTGCCTGCTTTAAACTCTGCCTGCACCCAAAGGCCTATTTGAAAATGATGTGAGGACAGAAGCTTCATTTATGGGGAGATTTATATACAGATATTTCTATATGAACATGAACCTATGCCTGAGTGAAATATCACACTGATACATTTTGAGCTTGCTGACCACTTTAGGGAGAAGATAAATGATGATGTTCTTGAGGTTGCAGGATTAAATTGTGGGCACACATGCATTGAAACAAAGTTCACAGTGCTGTTTTACAGTGAGCTTTGTGATGATGCACAGGACAACTGGAGAGTCGAAAAATACTGTATTAGATATTTAGGATTCTGGACACATTTGGTATATTTCTTTTTGACTCAAGTCTACCACACTGAGAAACCAAGTTCATATCAGTTCCCATGAAAAATCAGTATGTTTTGCAAGATTTTTCACACCACCTGATGTATACTTGAAGGTCATTGTAGATTTTTTCTAAGGGAAAAAATCTAGCTGAAACTTTCTATGTTGCTGACAGTAGGCAAAAAATGTAAGTTTAAGCAAAAAATATTTGGATTTTTTTGTCTTAATTCTTCTGCTAGAATCTGAACATTGTGAAGTGTCTCAGGCTTAGAAAAGTAAAATAAACAAAAAGTCCCCATAGCAGTTTTCAATTCTGCCCTAAATTTTTGCCCTATAAACCAACAGATTTTCAAAGGAGGTTTTTACTGAAGATATCCTAAGCTTAAGGCATTGTTTCCCTTTTCCCTTCTGTAAGACCATAATGGGCTCATAACACTTTCTACACAGGACAGCTCATTGCGGGATCCTGTTGGCTCAGATGACTGACCTGGGATTGTACTGTACGTTTCTAATACAAGAATGACACCTTGAAGCCATCTGGTAATGTGCAGAGTCATATTTGCTTTATCTTTATCTTAACTTCCCAGCCTCAGGCTGTGAGAGAAGCACTTACTCATTGGTGCACTGAATGCTGTGATTCCTCAGGCGCACCCTGGACATCTGTGTACAGCTGGGACATGGATGATGAGCTATAGAAAGCTGTATGGCTTGGGTTGTTCTCTGATGGTGTTGCTTATCTGCGTACATCTATCACAAAAGCTGCCTTAGAGCTGGATGCTCTAGCAGAGGGCCTGTGTCATCAGACATGATGACCCAGCAGACTAACAGGAACTGGAAGTGGCCAAGGGAAACACCTGCAAGCTGAAGGCCCGGAAAAAGAAGGCCTCTGGTTCAAAAGACGATTTTCTGGTATGAACTGATGAATGTCGTACTCCTTTGGGCCAAAACGGTGTCAGGGACAAAACTGGATCTGGGAACTGGATCCCGTACAGCTTTCTTGTCCTTTATAATTTCCCAGCTTGAAAAACTGTTTTTGGTAGAAGATGGTTAAGAACCACCATAAGAACATTGTGATACTTAATCTGGATGGGCAGAGCAGCCGGATAGATCAGTGATTAAAATCACACATCTTGATTTGAAGCTGAGAAAGAAAGTTCTTGAACTTTATCGAAAATCTTTTCCTCCTTATTACCCAAACCATTTGGGATTGCCTATTACCTCAATTTAGATTGCTACTAGACCCCTTTCAAGACTTCTTGCCAGGGGGGTGCAGCGCTAGAGTTTTATCTGTTATAATGAAGATTTATGGAATTAAACTATAGAAGAAGAAATAAAAATGTTGGATATCCTGATTTGTAGGAAGGCTTTCTCTCTGGTAATGATACAATCTCTTGCAGAATGTGGATGTTTAAAGAGTTTGTCTGAGAAATAAAGCTAAAAGTTTCATAATAGTGGTAGGTTTCCTCACATAGTGTGTGGGCTTTCCTATTATTTTCCCTTAATAAATATCATATAAAATCAGATTAATGCTGACGTGTTTTATTTTATGGAACTATTCACTTGGTAGTTTATTAAAGTCAGCATATTTTTGATCAGTTTCAGGAATTATTAAATTCCCCATTTTCAAAATACAGAATGCACTGCTAAGAATCATTGTTCAGAACAAATTCTTTCAGGCTGTGATGTAGAAGACTTTTGATCAGCATCTTTCTTATCAAGGGTCAGTCTTCTATTTTTTTTTCAAGGAACAACATCTGTCTAAGTGCCAAATTAGTGATAAATTAGAGAATTAAACCCACTGGGCTTCAAGAGCCCTCTTTATTAGTTGTTTACCTACCCATCAATGGACTACTGCAAAAACAGAGGCCATGACGGTGTAAATCTGCTTTCAAATGATGGCATTCAATTTTGTCATAGCTGCCTGTGTCAAAAGCTATGGTAATAAAAGCAAATACTTGGTTTGGGCAGAATTTTTACGGCTTTGTTTAATTTCTTTATCATGGCCTGTTGATGCATCTTCTTACTAAGCAAGGCATAAAATACCAAAGGAAATGCTAAATTAGAATCTTTTAATAACTAAATTTTTTAAAACTATTGAATTAAACATGGCAACATTCCTTTCCTGGATGAATTAATGTTCATCCATGCAGAAAATTTTGAATGCAACATTATTTAAGCAATTTAAAAGTGAATTAAAGATTCATCCATTGTATCAGGTATCTGACTTCAGGCTAACATTTTAATCTCAATCATTCTTACAGTGTTTGCCATTCAAAAACCCTGAGAGATAAAGATCAAGGTTAATTCCGGCAGAGTGAAGACTCAGTTCCTTGTTGGTAAGTATGGTTGGGTATCATGGAACTGCAAAATGTGCTATGGAGTTACCATTTACCTTAGCATATTAGGCATCAGTTACTCTTGTTTGAACAACTGTTTTTAGCTTTTGTGTTTGAGATGGATTTTGGTTTTACATTGTTTTTATAGCTGCTACACCGACCACGGAAGGGCTGCATTTCTTTCTGTTATAAGCAGACCCACAGATTTTATTAGAACCATTTGTAAATGTTTTTACAACAACTGATTGTCAAATGGTTTTCTTGAGTTTAAAAACAATAGCTGGCACTCTTTAGCATTCTTCAGTTTGAGAAGTTGTTGTCCTTCTCTGACATATTTTCATCAGCAGGCTCTCCTGGTTAAACAGATGCAGTATCTTCATCTAAGCTACTCTTGAATTTTAACTAGGACCTCTGAACTCATGATCAGATTCTCTGCATCATGTTCAGACATGCTGAATCATGCTGAGAAATTCTTTCAATGAGAGTCTGACTTCATCAAAACCACATTTCTTCTTGGAACCGGCAAACAAAAGCTGTCCATAACATGGCCAGAGCATTCACTGTACATCAAATGTGGTATGTATATAGGATTAGAGTATACGTATAAAATACATCTACAAATATAACTGCTCCCAAAGGAAGCTCCTACAGCCACAGAGCCTGTTTCAACAGGTTAGAAGCAGTGGCAAGAAACTGCTTCTTACAGGACAGTCTGCCCCAGGGAGGGCTTTTCTTCTTCATTCTCATGACCAAGGTCAGGGGCTGTTTGTCACACAAAGGTTAATCTTACACTGAAAACATTAATTCTATAGCTGTGGATGTTTATGAAGTCCCTACAAATGACCGATCTTTTTGAACCCTGTTCAGACCTAAAGCATCCCAGGCCAGTGTGGTCCATGAACTAGCTACAGTGTAGTTATTCTGCTGGACCTCAGCAATACTTGATAGCGAGTGTTCACTCTTCCCATGTTTCCTCTTATTTTGATGCCTCTTCTAAATAAAACAGAGCATTTTTGAAGTAGCAAAGAACAGTATTGGTATCAAGCATACACATAAAATTAAATCTCCCTGCACATTTGTGACGATCTTTTCCTCCCCCTTGCCTAATGCAGAATTGAAATACTCTTTCTTTATGCAAGCACTAGCAACCTACCAACACAGGTTTTATGTCAGTAATTCTGCCTTTGCCTTTAATACACAGATATCGGTGAAATCAGATGATGCTGATATTGCTCAGCAGAAAAGCCAGTCTACAGTATTGTGAACTTCGTAAATCCATCTAATGAAGCCAGGCTGTATTAAGATCTGCAGTAACCAGAAAAAAGCCCCCCAACATTTGATTATGAAATGATTATAAATAGGCTAAAAATCTTTATCTAACTCCTTTTATAATGAAACAGGTATTAGAAACTAGCTGAATTTTGATGGGTGAAGAACTACATGGAGGAGCAGCCACAGAGTTGGTGGATTGTTATCAGTAATTGCATGTTCTGACTAAACATTTTCAGATTCCTTGTGTTACTGTTTCTTGTATCCAAGGGATTTTATTTCAATATCCTTGAACAAAAAATGGAGCAAATAAAGGGACAAAAACCTAAAACCTTCTTACAAAGGCCCAGTCTGTAATTTTTTTTTTGTATTTTTTTTCTTTTTTTTAGTTTTTGGCTATAGTTATACAAAAGCTTTAATTACTGATTGCTCGTACTACATAGAACTGGTAAGAAGAAAGGTCATTGAAGTTTTCCTACCCTCTCTTGAGTGCTTTCTCTGTAATAGTCCGAACTTAGAGGGGAATGTAAGTGGTTGTTCTTAATATTTACTGTTCTGAAATTAGTTCCGTACGCTTTTTGCATGACTAAAAGTAGACTTACAGATGAAGATGTGTTAGAGAGGCCATGCTCCAGATGATCTCTTCTGAGAGGCTAAAGGGTGAGTATCGCCTTTTCAGTAAAATCTTTTCCTACTCCCAGATACTCTATGAACCCTTAGTTAAGAAGATAGGACCTAGGGGAATGTACAGCTATGAAAACCAGAGTAAGGTGTGTCATTCATAGTTGAGATAGCACAGGCAGTCTTGATCCACATCCAGAAATACAAGAAAACTTCTAGTCCTTAGAGGCAGAAACGACCACCAGCAAAGAGACTTGATAATACACCTGTAAGTTACTAGCAACTCTAGCAGATATTTGTGGATTTATTTTCTGATACCATATAAATACTTTAGAGATACCTAAACACGTGGTTAGACAATGGCAGCAATAAAAGTGATGCATGGTTGGAATAATTACTTAAAACTCAAAATGTATCTAGTATAGAAACCGAGTGGAATTTTTTTCCTACCTCAGCCTAGAGAACCTAGTAAATTAGTAACAAATAGGAGTTGGGAATTGACATACATATATATATATATATGAGTACACTGTGCAGTTAGCTGAGTCTGGCCACTGAACTTAAATAAAAATGTACAAATAAATTCAAATTGATTCACAAACTACTGAATTAAAAACAATAAATCTTGCAAGTGAAGAAAAATTAAATCAGAATAAACTAGTTTATGATAAAAGCTTTATTAAGGCATGTTAAAGAAAGGCAAAAGAAAATAAAGGACTAGATTGCCTGAACATCTGAGGAAGAGATGGTGTCAACCTGCCAACATTGCCCGATCTAGTTCTTATCACATTTCCTTAGATGGATCAAATGGTTTCTTGTCTCATAGTGCCTTAAAACAAGTACACATTTGCGTAGAATTTTGCTCTTTTTGCAGCTCTTCACCTCTACCCTGCTAAAAATATTTACTGCTATCACAGGTCTTTAGCAGTTAAGATGTATTTCAAAACTGAATGTTCAGAGGTTTATGGATTTTGGATGTTTCTTTTTGATTTGTTTAAGAACATGGACAAATATCTGGTACCAGAATTTTCAGGGTTATCTAGACCTACTTGATTCAGTTTATCTACGATTAACTTAATTTCAGGGTTATCTAGGATTTACTTTCCTATAAATTTTAATCTTAGGCACCTAGCCATGAAGCAAATATAGCTTTTCCCAGTACCTTTGGGAGCAGAAAGGCAGATGAAAAAGGGAACACAATGCAAGCACTGAAAAGATGAGGCACACAAAAAATGTGAATTGTTGAATTTACTGTCTAGCTATAATGAGGTATTGCTTAACAATTAAGTTAAATTATGCAGCTGTTTCCTAGTTTATCGTGCTAATGCATCTGAGAAATTGTAATTTTCTGATTGGAGAATGTTATGTGGAGGAAACTGTAGCATTCCCCATTCCTGCAACAATTCATTTCATGATGAAAAAAGGAAGCCAGTATTTTCGCAGCTGGCAGGAATAGGCAATAAAGGATGACAATTCAAGGAGGCCTGTTAGTCACTGACACGGTAAAATAATCCCAAGCAAAAGCTGCAGAAGGAAGAAAGCTTGAAAGGGTACCAATGACACAGAGCCGCAGCTTATGCAGGGAAGTGACTGCATAGCAGAAGCAGGTTTGAACGTTTCAAACAGAAATGCTGTCATATGAGTTACTTCAGACACAAGTGCTCAAAAACTTCAGGGAAATTTCAGGGAAACTCAATACTTTAAAGCAAAAATTGCATCATATACATCAGCTTTAAAAACCAAAACAAACCCCAACTTTGCTAACCAGTAAATCGTAATAATCCTTAACTTTTAAAAACACTTTGCCTGAATCAGGATTAAGTGAAAGTTGAAGATTTGGAAAAACTAAATAGTATTGAAAAATTGACCCAAAGGATATCTGCTGGCATTCCAGATTTTGCATATGGAATGTGCTCATGGGAAAAAATGGTTACATAAAGCAGAGAATAAATTAGGTATGTTAATTGGAGCAGGTGGCTAATTTTTTATTATTTCATTTTTGACCAGCTTGAATTCTTGAGACTATTTAAAATTCTCATCTAACAAATTCATAAATAAATCTGTATTACCCATTGTTTAGACTTATTTATGCAAAATAATCTCAAAACTAAAAACTCTAGCTAAAACACAGAATAGCTTTTGAGAAAAAATGAAAGCTTTTCAATTAGCATCCATACTTCAGATGATCCTTTTATTCTAATCATCTGTTTTGCATGATTCTTTTGTCTTAGTCAGCATTTCCTTTTAAAATAGGTTGAATTGGGGGGAAAATACAATTTTTATTTCACATTTTATGAGTCTGAATAACATAAAATGAGGTTGTGCCATGCTTCATGACCATGCATATTTAAACATTTTCTATAAATACACTTTTATTTTAATCCTGCGACAAAGCACTGCCTGGAAATGATAATGAAGAAACCTTAGAAAATGTCATTTGGAATCATTCTTGCTTTTGTTTCTACCAGTTGTTCCATAACAGCAAAGCAGATTTGGCCTTTTAATTTTCTCCACTGATCTAATTCTTTAAGCTACTTCTGTACTAAATTTTCATATTGAGTTACAGTGTTATTCATCAGAAAAAACTTAGTCTATGATCAAGTGAGATTCAAGATCTTTTTTCAGTTTTGTCCGCTATCTGTCTAAGCTGAAGTTCCTCCTAAGTGGTGGGAAAGACTTTGATCACAGAAGTATTTCTGTTTCCCCATTTCTCATGGAATGTTTAAAGACTTTTAACCCATAAATCTAAATAGAAATTTTTTTACATTTGAGAAGGATGAAAATTTGCAAAATCCTCCCAAATATAAAAATTATTCTTCAGAAACAACCTTGAAGGGAATTCAACAATAAAATCTTTAGAACAGGATGTATTAATCCATACTCAGTTACCTAGTTAATTTGGCAACTGGTTTGAATTAGTTAGCAATGTGCATCACTGCTCGGCCATCTTACCTTTGCTATGTGGTGTCATCTCCATTGGCTCCTCCCCCTTAAGAAGTCATCAATAATTTTTGAAGTGCTCAGATACTACGGACTCTTCCTCCTAGACAACTTATGTTTGTGAGGTTGCAAAGAGCCATGGGCTTTCTGCCTTTCTGAGGGAATATCCAAGTACAGTACCTTATATCCGATGGAAAAAAAATCCTAGATCTGCTCTGAAACATTTGGTGTACTTTCCTTTTGGCAGACCAGAAGGCACTGTGAAAAATAAACCTCTCTCCAGAGATTATCTCCTCTGAGATGCAGCTTGTCATCTCCTCATTTTCCCTCCCTCTCTTTGTAAGCCATGTAACGGTATCACAGGTAATGGATTATAAACATAGTCTTGAGCACCAAAACTGCGATACAATATGTAAAGCATTTCTTTCAGATGTATGTATGCTAACTTTGTCCATTAATTGAGCAGGACATTCATTAGATAAAATGAACAAAAATTATACAGAGAAATAAACTGCTATTTTTGCTGCCACATAAATAAATATGTTCCAGTGACACCGTGTACCCTCTATTACCTGATTGCTTCTGACCAGTATTTAGACGAGTGCCTGTATACTGTTGTCTCCGGACTTTAGCTGCTTGCCTGCTATAAAGAATATCTTTAGTCTGCGTGTGTTGCCTCTGGGAAGCACTGTTGTGTCCATAAATACAATGATAACCATATGTATACAACCATGTATATGTGACATATGGGGTCTCTAGCATAAATGCACCTGTTTACTTAGGTACATTAATAGATATGAATGTCTATAGTTTGTTCATCATCAGTTTCTAAAAGTAATGCAGTTTGCCTGTTGACAGTATGAAAAGTATAAAGGGAACTCATTATGTGCCAAGTTCAATCTTGAATCTTACAAATATTGTAATATTTTACAAATCACTTGTGTTGCAGCCATATAGAGAACCACATATAATTTACACTTCTTAAAATGGGAGGTTACCACAAAAGATGTTGCAGACTCTTAACTAGTGTCATAAATATTCCACCATAATCCACACACTACGAAATCTTTCATTGCCTCTCCCCTTCCATTTTCATAGTTCCAGCACAATGATAAATTAACCTTAATGCTGTTGTGCCACTAAGCTACTCCAGACTTTTTATGAGCAACTATCCAAATGTTAAACAATCTAAAAACAGTCACACTATTGTGCAATCTGACATATTTTTTTTCCTTTCCCAGAAGTATGAAAATTCTTGACCCTTTCTTATAGTAAATAATTGGAGAACAAAAATAAATTACTTCTTTCTTCCTTGCACTGCTTTGTTTGTTTCTCTTCTTTCAAACAGACCAATTAAAAGGTTCTATACTTAACAATTTATCAGCCTGTGTCTTATTTCTCTAGCAATATTTGTGGAAATTACCTGTGCCTTAGGCTCTAAGGCTCTGTTCAGTGAACACAATATTCAAAGGAAACAATACATAACAGCCTTTTGATAGACATTAGTGTGTAAGTGATGTTGTGCCATAATCTAGAAAGAAAGCCCTTAAAACAGGGTTAATTTTAAGTTAAACAGCAAAGCATCATCCTGAGATGTTAATAACAAGGATAAAAATATATTTAAAAGAGACTGTACCAGAAAGGGATACATAGAAACTACAGGCATTCAGTTCTTATCTCTACGTTTAGAGGTAGACCAAATTTAGCCATTTTTTGTGAGGGACTAATTAATTTTATTAGAGAGTAAGTAAATTCAGCTGTGACTGTTTGAGAATCTAATAACTTCCAGAGATTCAGAATGAATTCAGCAATAAAAGCTAATTAGAAGGGAAATGGATGCCTAAAATATCCCTGGTGTGCATAAAGAAAGAGTATAAAGACCATTCATTGAAATTAAAATTTAACAGTAGCCTAATGCTGCATGACATAAAATTCCATCTGTTGTGCAGAGCCACTAAACAAAGATACAAGGGGAATAGTGGGTGGTGCCTCAGCCTTGCAGCAAGTCAATGAATGTATTTTACTGTAAAACTGCTCCACACAAGGAAAGTCTGATGTTCAGAAGAGTCAGTTTAGGGTTTGATGATTCCTTTAATTACTAAATTAGAAAGAAAAAACTAAAAGTGATGCTGCATTAGTGAGATATTTTATTTTTAATTAACTAGGGGGGGGGAGGTTCTTCCTGCTTTTGTTATCTCACAAGTGTAGAACAGGTACTCAACCCATGCATTTTATATGTCCGGAGTGTAAAGTCTGTGTCAAAAACTATTTCCTATAGGTACCTGGGTGGTGCAGGCATCTGCACACCTTGCAGGCTTCAAACAGAATTCAGGAGCAGGAACAGAGTCAGTGTCCTTTCTCGCAGCACCTCAGCTGAAACACCACAAAAGTTTCTGCAGAACATGTATAAGGAAGTAAATGACAGCCTTGAATAATTTATCCTAGAACGTCTGGCTGCTTGTGCTGTTCACAAAATGTCTGTGTTTTACTGACTGATTAACAGTGATTGCTGTAACCAGTTTCAGCACACACATCTCTGGCACGAATTCCCTTGAAACGGTTCTCAGGACTGATGTATTGATGAAAGGTGGTTAGAGTGTACTCGCATTTCCATATTAGATGAACAACTGTATAATAGCTATAATATAATAGCTATATAACAGCTATATATATTATTATTAGGTATAATAATTCCATTTTGATGACCAGAGATATGCGACAATCAAAAAAGGGTCTTGTTTGTTAAATGACATGTCTACTAGTTTATTTCTAGAAGCTTTATAATTAGCGACAAATTTCCAAAACAATGATTTTTATTTTTGGGCTAAGTGTTGAACCTGCACAACAGTTTTTTAGAAAGTGCTTGTATGATTCTTAGCATAACACAGCTATGATTGTTACCTAAGGCTAACTGCATGCTGAATAGGCCACAATGTCAAATTAGCTGTTATTTGAGATTCATATAGTACATTTTCTGAATGCCTACACATGCATAAGTAATTCAGCACCTCCATTCTGGGACATCTCTCAATGCAGAGTTAATGGCTACTAGAGAACACATGGAGTGAAAGAATATAATGACTTGCACAGAGGAGAGTCACCATCATGTTGTGCGGACTGAGAGAACAAAGGTCCTTTAGGAAAAAGTGCTGCCTGCACAGAGATCAAAACAAACCAAAACGTGATTTGTTTACGGTAGAAAATTCTGTAAGTCAGTAGGAAGGGGGAAGAACTAGGGCCAAAGATAAAGCCAAAGATAAAAGCATATTCACATCCAACAGTTTTAGGGATGTTTAGCCAAAGGTAATGAACCATCAGAAGAAGCAGCAGCAAAATAAACAAGGATGACCTCTTTTGTTAGTCTAAGACTGGGATTCTGTGCCTTTTTGGACAATCCTTTCAATCATTAAGAAGATGCAAAATGTAAACATAAAAAGGGTTGCTAATGAGGCCATTTCTAACTTTGATTTACAAATTCACCCAAAGGAAGAGCG